>NC_059386.1:33960191-34210191 GCF_019703515.2 Myxocyprinus asiaticus | reverse complement strand
TATTACAATTTGGAAAAAAAAAACTTCTTAAACTACTTCAAAGAGTTCTCATCAAAAAATCCTCCATGTGCAGCAATGACAGCTTTGCCGATCCTTGTTATTCTAGCTGTCAGTTTGTCCAGATACTCAGGTGACATTTCACCCCACACTTCCTGTAGCACTTGCCATAGATGTGTCTGTCTTGTCGGGCACTTCTCACGCACCTTACAGTCTAGCTGATCCCACAAAAGCTCAATGGGGTTAAGATCCATAACACTCTTTTCCAATTATCTGTTGTCCAATGTCTGTGTTTCTTTGCCCGCTCTAACCTTTTCTTTTTGTTTTTCTGTTTCAAAAGTGGCTTTTTCTTTGCAATTCTTCCCATAAGGCCTGCACCCCTGAGTCTTCTCTTTACTGTTGTACATGAAACTGGTGTTGAGCGGGTAGAATTCAATGAAGCTGTCAGCTGAGGACATGTGAGGCGTCTATTTCTCAAACTAGAGACTCTGATGTACTTATCCTCTTGTTTAGTTGTACATCTGGTCTTCCACATCTCTTTCTGTCCTTGTTAGAGTCAGTTGTCCTTTGTCTTTGAAGACTGTATTGTACAACTTTGTATGAAATCTTCAGTTTTTTGGCAATTTCAAGCATTGTATAGCCTTCATTCCTCAAAACAATGATTGTCTGATGAGTTTCTAGAGAAAGCTGTTTCTTTTTTGCCATTTTTGACCTAATATTGACCTTAAGACATGCCAGTCTATTGCATACTGTGGCAACTCAAAAACCAACACAAAGACAATGTTAAGCTTCATTTAATGAACCAAATAGCTTTCAACTGTGTTTGATATAATGAGAAGTGATTTTCTAGAACCAAATGATCAATTTAACATGATTACTCAAGGATAAGGTGTTGGAGTGATGGCTGCTGTCTTGATTTGATCAAAAATGACTTTTTTCAAATAGTGATGGTGCTGTTTTTTACATCAGTAATGTCCTGACTGTACTTTGTGATCAGCTGAATGCCACTTTGGTGAATTAAAGTACCAATATCCTTCTGAAACAGCAAAATCTGAACATTATTCCAAACTTTTGGTCGCCAGTGTATGCAACAATAAACATTTCAAACAGTAGTATGCTACATTGTTGTCAAATGACCTAACTACACTTAATGTTTAATTCACTAAGTGACATCCAGTTATCATCTTTGAAATTAATGTTTTTGGAATGAAATGGCTTATAGCATACTGCACAGTATATACTGAATGCTGCCTATTTAAAAAACAGTATTTGAAACATATTCAGCACATTCATGCATTGATAACGGTTTCAAACAGTAGTATGCTACATTGTGGTCACAAGCAGTAGCGGTAACCATGTTGCAAATCACACAATTGTGTGGTGCCCCGGATGTCTGGGGCGCCCCGGTTGGAAAGCTGAGCAAAATGTTCAAGGGGTGATGCAGTGTTTTTTGTTCACTCGCGGTGACACTGTTTTCATCCGCCTCGGAGTGGTAGGTTCACACATTTACGTAATTCCAAACATTTCAACCCATTTAAAGTTATTATACAAATCTAAAATACGACAAAAATATATTACTATTGTATAAAACAAATTCTTAAAATAATAATAATTCAGTATCATATTATTATAATAAGCTTGACTGAACAATAATAAATAATATTCATCTGGGTTCCTAAATATACGTTAGTGAAGTTGTAGTTTTTGCACACCCTGTTCATTTACACACACAAAAAAAGTACAAATAGATTTTTTTATAACTGTATTGGTGAATATAAATAATTTGTATCATATTATAAACTAAATACCATTCTTCCTTGTGTTTATTTAGTGGAAACATTGTGGAAAACATTTATTCATTATCTTTATCTAGATTTTTATTTCAATAAACATTTTGAATGTACTTGGCTGTTAGAAATAATTTTTAAAATTATAAAATAAAATCACTTATGTAATTTCCTCTGGTTGTATGCCAAAAGGGGCCTCCGGATGGACGGTTGCTTGGGGCCTCGGAAATCATAACCTCGCCCCTGGTCACATGATCTAACTACGCAATTGTCATCCAGTTATCAGCCCAGAAATAAATGCTTTTTTTAATTAAATACCATACTGCATACTGCATAGTAAAATTTATACTGTATGCTGCCTACTGTTTTTAAAATAGCATGAGAAACAGTATGCAAAATGCAATGCTAAATGTTTCAATGCTACATTGTTGTCAAAATGTAATGCTAAATGTTTCAATGCTACATGGTATTACGATGCGTTTCGGGTGATCCGAACAAATGTGTTCAGCCCTGAATACAGGTCTAAACGGGGTCTAAAACTTTTTGTGATCAGATGTGGTCAAAAATGCATGTGTCCACATCACATTTGCGGCGTAAACGCTAATTCGTCCTGAATGCGTCCTGGCAGCAGTGAAGCACCGCACCTCACCTGTCAATCAACCGCTGCACTAAAACAAGAGTTTTAAACTTTGCTGTTTACGAGCGGCTTTATAAGGAAATAACCATCTGATTGGAAAATTTGAAAAAGCGTATACATACACAATCACAAGAGCTTCACGGATCTTCTTTAGTGTGTCTGATATCAACACAGATGATAAGCAGGAACACCTGAAGCTCCTTTAATACATGTAATCCTCTAAAATAACAGATAATTCTGCTTGACATGATGCGTTTGTGCTTAGATTAAATTTCAACCACATCTGGGAGAAACAGCGCACCGTTTTTTTCGCGCTTTCTTTGTCTTTTCTGACTTTGTTGCGCTTTATTATCATGCAGTAACACACTGACATAGTGACTGATGTAAACAGAGACCCTCCCCTACAAATCCAAACACAAGTGGTCACAGGAGATGCATGTATGCGACCAGGTGTAAACAGCGATGTGTCTCGTCTGACCACATGTGATCAGATCACCTGAGACGCATCGTAATACCAGGTGGAAACTGGATCATTGTATTGTTAACTCAGCGATTGGCGTCCAGTGATTTAAAAAAAATATTTTTCAAATGGAATAGCGTGCTGCATATTGCACATTATACTGTATACTGCATAATATTTTGTAATATTTTATAATAGTCTCATGTAAATATCCTCTAAGAGGCCATCTGGTTAAAGGTTATATTACATTATGCTACATTATTGTCACACGGCTTCATTATAATACATGTTTAATTCAGCGAGTGGTGTCCTGTTATTTCAGAAATAAATATTTTTGGAATGGCGTTGCATACTGCATACTGTGAAGTATGTACTTCAAAAATTTTTTAACAGTTTGTGAAACGTGTGCAATATGCAACACTGAATGTTTCAATGCCACATCATTGTCACATGATGTAACTATGCTGCATGTTTAATTCAGTGAGTGGCGTCTTGGAAATAAATAGCTATGTTGTGTTTTTTAAATAGGTTTGCTCAAAAATGTTGTAACTTTTGGCATTCCGATCAAATGAGTCAAAAAATGTATGTTTAAAAATACATTTCATTTTCATAAAACTGAAAATGGAAGGTCAAGTACGGAGTTTTGCACTGTGAGATACAGTATTTCACGCAGTGTACTGCCTTCTGTTTAAAAGACAGTATGTGAAACACTATACAGTATGCTACATTTTAGTCGCATGACCTAACTACGCTGCTTGTTTAATTTAGTCTGTTATATAGTTATCATTTCAGAAATAAATATTTTTTAAATGGAATAGCGTACTGCATACTGTGAAGAATATACTGTATATTGCCTACTATATTGTTTAACAGTATGCAATGCTAAAAGTTATGCTACATTGTAGTCACATGACCTAACTACACTGCAAATTTCATTCAGTAAGACTCAGTTATCGATACAGTTATCATTTCTGAATTTATTTGTATTTATTGTTTTGGAATGGAATAGAGTACTACATAATGTGAAGTATATATTGTGTATTGCCTACAATATTAATTTTTTAAAATAGTTTGTGAAACTGTGCAGAATGCAGTGCTAAATGTTTCAATGCTAAATCATCGTCACATGACCCCATTATGATGTATTTTTAACTCAATAATTGGCGTCTAGCTATCATCTTGGAAATGAATAGCTTCTTTTTTCTTTTTCTTTTTACAATTTTGCGTAAAAAGGTAACTTTTGGAAGTCTGATCAACTTTGTAAAAAAAAAAAGGAGGTTAAAAACTGTGGTTAATATCTCTTACATATAAGTCATCCCACTGGAAATGGAAGGTTACGTTAAATACAATGCATATTGGAATACGGTGTGCCACACAGTTTAATCTGGTCATATACTTTACATCTTGTCATTTTGTCAGTTTTAGTTTCGTTGTGTCTTTATTTGCATAATGTGCACAGTATATATATACAGCATACTGCAGAAATAGTACAGGTAGTGTGCTAGTAGTACATAACTTTAAAGATCCTGTATGGCCAGGTGAACAGTATTATGGTTTGTTGGAATGAACTAATGTTTCATGTATGCATCTTGCGTCTCTCTGCCACCCAAATTGATGAAATGGGATTGAAAAAGGAAATGGATTACCTCAGGGTTAATGTGTGTCTTTGAAATCAGACATCCCTACAAAGATGAGTAAACTGGATTAGTCTCCCTTCAGTCCCGTCTTTGTGCTGTTTCTAAGAGGAGAAAGGACCCTGTCGCCAGAGACTCTTTTAGGAAATCAAACACTTGTCAGCGCAGCTGGCTGTGGAGGCCGCAGCGTTCTCTCGCGTACTCGCTCGTTCTCATTTGTGTACATGTGGGAATTGTGGGAGGCCTCTATCAGCCCGTCTTGCCAGGAGGAACTGCTTTGTGCAAAAAAATTGTCAACAAGATTTTATGTTTTTTTACGGCCGGCTGTCTGAGTACATTACGAAGGGCTGGCATCTGCTGTTCAATTCATTACGCTCAGCTTAAGCAATTTGTTCCTCTCTGGCATTTTAAGGAAATGTGATTAGGTGTACTTCCTTGGCCTGTTTGGGTGAGGTGATATCACAGACTGGAGATTGTTTTCTGTGGGATTGTGGGCAAATGAGATGAACCGTAGATGAGGGAGTCTGATAGTGTTTGTGTCAGCATTAGCTTTAGGGTTACTGGAGAAAAGCCTTCCAAATGGGAATGTTCAGAATGCATACTACACAACTGTTTTTAAAAGAAATTAGTATGCAGTATGTATACTCCTTTATGTATATTTCTGAAGCATGGCATATCCAGATGACTCACTAGTGTTCTGAAACATGCAAAATAGCATATTATATACTATTTTATAACACCTCTTTTTAACTCATTATTTTGTCATTTACTCACCCTCTTGTTGTTCTAAACCCATATGACTTTCTTTCTTCCATGGAACACAAAAGGTTCAGTCTCAGTCACCATTCACTTTCATTGCATTTTATCTCCAACAATGAAAGTGAATGGTGACTGAGACTAAAAATTCAGCCTAACATCTTCTTTTGTGTTCCACTGAAGAAAGAAAGTCATATGGGTATGGAACAAGCCTGCTTCGATTGGAGTGGATTGGAGTGTTCTTGAGGCTGCAGCCACAGACCTGGATGAGCTCACAGATACTGTTACATCATTTATCAGTTTCTGTGAGGATATGTGCATTCCTACTAGGACTTATTTAAAGTTCAACAATGACAAACCGTGGTTTACAGCAGAGCTCAGGCAGCTTCGTCAGGCCAAAGAGGATGCTTACAGGGGTGGAGATAAAGTCTTGTACAATCAGGCCAGGAACACACTGAACAGGGAAATCAGAGTTGCTAAAAGAAGATACTCTGAGAAGCCGAAAAACAAGTTTTCAGCTAACGACCTTGCATCAGTATGGAGTGGCATGAAACAACTCACAAATTACAGGACTCCTACCCCCAACCCTGTGGTGGACCAACAACTGGCTGACGACCTGAACGTGTTCTACTGCAGATTTGAAAGGCCCAATCTCACACCCCACACCCACACTGACCTTCACTTCACACAAACACCAACACCTCCTGCAACCCCCCTCCTGCTACTCAACCTGCACTTAAGATCTGTGAAGATGATGTGAGCCTTAGCTTTCAGAAACAAAAGACGAGGAAGGCTTCAGGCCCAGAATGGTGTCTCACCAGCGTGTCTTCGATCCTGTGCTAACCAGCTATCCCCCATCTTCACACAGATCTTCAATAGATCACTGGAGCAGTGTGAAGTCCCATGCTGCTTCAAATGCTCAATCATTATTCCTGTCCCAAAGAAACCAAAAATCACAGGACTTAATGACTACAGACCTGTTGCCCTGACGTCTGTGGTCATGAAATCATTTGAGAGACTGGTGTTGGCCCACCTGAAGAACATCACTGGACCCTTTCTAGATCCCCTTAAATTTGCTTATCGAGCAAACAGGTCTGTGGATGATGCAGTCAACATAGGATTGCATCATATCCTGCAACATCTGGACAGACCAGGGACATATGCAAGGATCCTTTTTGTGGACTTCAGTTCAGCTTTCAACACCATCATCCCAGCTATACTCCAGAATAAATTACACCAACTCTCTGTTCCCATGTCTATTTGTCAGTGGATTACCAGCTTTGACAGACAGGCAGCAGCTTGTGAGACAGGGGAAACTCACTTCTAGCACCTGTACAATCAGCACTGGTGCCCCCCAGAGATGTGTGATCTCCCCACTACTCTTCTCCCTCTACACCAATGACTGCATTGCCAAGAACCCCTCTGTCAAGCTCCTGAAATTTGCAGACGACACCACTGTCATCGGCCTCATCTGAGATGACGATGAGTCTGCATACAGAAGGGAGGTTGAACAGCTGGCTGTCTGGTGCAGTCAAAACAACCTTGAGCTGAACACGCTCAAAACGGTGGAGATCATTGTAGACTTTAGGAGAAACACCCCAACACTGACCCCCTCACCATTCTAAACAGCACTGTGGCAGCAGTGGAGTCATTCAGGTTCCTGGGCACTACCATCTCACAGAACCTGAAGTGGGAGACACACATTGACTCCATTGTGAAAAAGTCCCAGCAGATGTTGTACTTCCTTCGCCAGCTTCAATAACTGTCTGGTTTGGTTCAGCTATGAAATCAGACATCAGAAGACTACAAAGGACTGTTCGGACTGCTGAGAAGATTATTGGTTTCCCCCTGCCTCCCCTTCAAGAACTATACATTTCCAGAGTGAGGAAAAAGGCTGGAAAAATCACTCTGGACCCCACTCACCCTGTCCACTACCTTTTTGAACTGTTGCCTTCTGGCCGACGCTTCAGAGCTCTGAGCACCAGAACCGTCAGGCACAGGAACAGTTTTTTCCCTCAGGCTATCCATCTCATGAACAGTTAAATTGCCCCTTGAGCAATAACTATGTGCAATACACAGTTTAGTCTTTCTTATATTTATCCAACACATCCAACATAACAGATTTGTATTTGCACTGTACATAACAGATTTTATTAGATTTGCACTACTCATGTGTATGTGTGTATGTATGTATGTGTGTGTCTGTACATATGTGTATAATTAGTTTTATTTTTTTATTATTATCTATGTCTTGCTGCTGTTTTTGTATTGTTGTACACTGGAAGCTCCTGTCACCAAGACAGTTTCCTTGTATGTGTAAGCATACTTGGCAATAAAGCTTATTCTGATTCTGATTCTGAACAACATGAAGGTGAGTAAATGATGAGAGAATTTTCATTTTTGTATTAACTGTTACTTTTTTGCACAGAATTGGACTAAAAATGCTAAATAAAAACTTGTTGATTACAGAGATTTGAAATGCATGCAACATGCTGGATTAACAGGGTTTCCACAGGCATGAAAAAACAGGAAACATCAGGGAATTTTAAAGGTTGTGATTCCCAAGCCTGGAAATGTCATGAAAATCAATGAAATATATAATCAAGAAATATAATCATTTACATCTATTAATTCCAAGGATTGGTACCTGATGCAAACAGAAAACCATACCAAAAATCAATATAGGCCTTACATGTTTGTTTTTAAGTCATGGAAATTCATCTGAACTAAACATAGCAATATAATAAGATCATGTGTCAACGTTGTAGCATACTACTGTTTAAAACGTTCATCACTGCTTACTATATTGTTTCACATTCTATTCTTTTAAATTGTATGCAGTAATGTGCCTCATTTAAACTGTCCTCTATCCATCCCATTCTGTTTTTTTCCTTTTTACTTCGCTCTGTTCGTAATGAATTCACGGTTCATGGTGGCTGTGCCTTCAGAAGACACTCTGAAAGAACATTATAAAGGAAGTGCTGAGCCACACATCAGCCTTTCGAGGCGTTCAGGTGTGGCGACAACCGGAAAAATCCTCATTCAGGTCTGGCAAAGTGGCAAAATTGTCAGCGTAGCGTCTGGCAGACTCAGACAGTGAGGGTTTACCACAAGCCCTGTGGTCTTTAGCGCTCTGTTCTCAGTGTCCGTACCGACAGACCCCAAAGAGGGGAAAAATAAACTTGGGGAATGTTCTGTTTAATGGAATGTAAAAAATAACAATTTTTTTTTTTTTTTTTTTTTTACCCTAACATAGCATGATTTTTTTTTCCCTCTCATTTATTCTGCTTTTCCTTATTAATTCTAAACTGATTTTCAGTGGAAAATGTCGAAATGCGTAAGTGTGCTTCTCGCAGTTTTGTTTGATGGTACACTATAAGAGTAAAGTTACAAATCTTCGTTATTATATAATATTACATGACCTTTGTGCTCTCTCGCTGGTTTATAACGCTTTAAACCACTTGTCAACTAAAAACATGGAACAAAATGAGGTCATGTAACAACAGTGAAGCATACTACTGTTTTATTATTGCATAATGAATACTAGACATTTATCATTGCATGCTGCATACTGTTTAACATACTATTTTAAAACAAGTATACATTATGTACTGCACTGTGCAATACACTGGCTGAGTTCGAAACTGCATACTACCCATACTTCTCGTACTACTTCTGCCATATCTGTCTTTGGCAGAAATACTAAAGAGCAGTATGTAACTCCATTCTGAACAACGTAATGAGGTCATGCAACAACAGTGTAGGATACTACTATTTTAGCATTGCGTACAGCATACTAGACATTTATCATTGCATACTGTTTAACATACTATTTTAAGAGTAGGCAGTATACAGTATATACTGCACTTATGCAATACACTTTACCATTTTGAACAACATAATGAGATCATGTGACAACAGTGTATTATACTACAGTTTTATCATTGCATATTGCATACTAGACTTTTATCATTGCATGCTGCATACTGTTTAACATACTATTTTAAAAGTAGGCAGTATACAGGATATGCTACACAGTATGCAATACGCTGTTCCATTCTGAACAACATAATAAGGTCATGCAACAACAGTGTAGCATATTACTGTTGTATCGTTGCATACTGTATACTAGACTTTTATCATTGCATGCTGCATACTGTTTAACATACTATTTTAAAAGTAGGCAGTATACAGGATATGCTACACAGTATGCAATACACTGTTCCATTCTGAACAACATAATAAGGTCATGCAACAACAGTGTAGCATACTACTGTTTCAAACATTTATTATTGCAAACTGCTTACTGTTAAACATACTATTTAAAATATATAGTAGGCGATATACAGTATATGCTACACAGTATGCAATACACTGTTCCATTCTGAAAACTATAATGAGGTTATGCAACAACAGTGTAGCATACTACTGTTTTATCGTCACATACTGCATACTAGACGTTTATCATTGCATACTCTTTAACATACTATTTTAAAGAAGGCAGTATACAGTATATACTGCACAGTATGCAATATACTGTTCCGTTCTGTACAACTGTGATGAGGAGGAGGGCGTGGCCGGGCCGTGAGGGTGCACGGCCGGCGCTGAATCAGGTGATCAGTGGGAGAGTGAGATAAATGGGGGCCGGAGACGCCAGTTTGAGAGAGAGAGACACACACGGCCGTGCTGCATGTGAGTGTGTTTTTTTATGTTGAGTTTTGCATTAAAACTTTATGCTGACTGTTCAGCCAGTTCCCGCCTCCTCCTTGCCCATCCTTTACCTGTTACAGTGGTGCCGAAACCCGGGAGGGAGGAGGGATGCGCTGTCGCGGAGTCCTTGCCACTGCCATCCGCCAGGGGACCAGCCGCGGCAGTCTGCCTGGGGATGGAGGGGTCGCTGCCGGCCGCCAAGAGCCAAAGGAACCGCTGCTATTTAAAAAATAGTAGGCAGTGTATACTGCACAGTATGCAATATGCTGTTCCATTCTGAACAACATAATGAGGTCATGCAGCAACAGTGTAGCATACTACTGTTTTATCAGCGCACACTGCATACTAGACATTTGTCATTGCATAATGCATACTGTTTAACATACTATTTTAAAAGTAGGCAGTATACAGGATATACTGCACAATATGCAATACACTGTTCTGTTCTGAACAACATAATGAGGTCATGAGACAACAACGTAGCCTACGAATGTTTGTCGTTGAATAAAGTGTTCTTTTTAACATGCTATTTTAAAAATATAGTAGGCAGTATACAGTATATACTGCACAGTATGCAATACACTCTTCTGTTGTGAACAGTGTTTGTATCCAAGAGGATAACGTGATTCCACTTGGTAAAATAAACATACAACATAGTGAGATTCAGGTCATGTGACCTTAACATGTTTATTGTGCTTACTGCATACTATTTCACATAATATTAAAAATAGTAAGTTGTTTAAAGTTTATACTGTACATTATGCAATAATGAGATGAGAATTGGACAGCACTTGCTGAAATAAACATAGTAAGGGCATCTAACTTTTAAAATGTCTATTGTGCACACTGCATACTATTTCACATTATATTGTACTGTAATGTAGATTACAGTATATACTGTACAGTATGCAATACTGAGAAGATAACTGGATGCCACAGACAGAAATTAACATGCAACTTAGTGAGGTCATGTGACTTTGAAATGTTAATTGTGCATATAGCATACTATTTCACATGCTATTAAAGAAAAATTGTAGGTATTATGGTTCAATATGCAGTACATTATTCCTTTCCAGACAGTAGTAACAGGATAACTGGACACCACTTTGTGTGGTATCAGCAATATAGCATACTAATGTTTGAAACGGTTATCGAAGCTGTATTACGTTCTGTTTTAATAAATAGTATGCATTAAGAAATCCATTGTACGCTTCAAGCTTTTGCCATGTCATTAAGTGCTCAGTGTCTCAATATCTGTTGTAAATATTTACACAGGCACACTGACATCTCTCTCGCTGGTTTTAAACGCTGGGTCAAGACTTTCGCCGGCGGTAACGCTGTGACTAGCGTTTAACAGCAATGCAGTCGTGGGGTGAAGCTTTTACAGTAGGTCTTTTATCTGTCTGTTTCCAATAATGGTGTTTTTGCCCGGCGGGGCTTCTTTTTCTGCGCTGTCATGTTGCGACTTTCTCCGAGGGCAATCTGCACTGTGATTGTTGAGTCATTCGACCTCTACATCAGTCCTGAGTGTGCCTGACAAAACAACAACACATTCTTCCATCCCAGCCTTCAAAACATCACTGCTTTGATTCCCTCGTCGTCCATTTGAGCTCTTGAAAACGACCCTCCTGGAAACAAAGTATTTGCATTCCACATTTATCACTGTCATCATGACAAAGCAATGCAGAGCCGCAGCCAAAAGTATCAGAGCACAAGACTGAGAGAAGAAAAAAAACTCCTGTTGATTCGCTCCCATTACTGAAAAATCAAACCCATTGATCTTATTACACACAGACTAAACGCTCTGATGTTAATTGTGAGGTATAAAGGCATTTGAAAGGGCACCAGTTCACCCAAGTTGCATTGAAATTGCCCAAAGTGTCTTCGATCTATAACTTCTGAATGTGACAGTTCAATGTACATTTATTCATTTGGCAGACACTTTTATCCAACGCGACTTACAAAAGAAGAATGATTTTAGACGGGCCCCTAACAGTCTTGTGGATAACATAATGTGGTGATTTTGGGTTTACTGTGGTTTTACTACAAATACCATAGTTGATCTTTTGTTACTGTAGTAAAACCATGGTAAATATTGTAGTTATTGTGGTTTCATTACAAATACCATAGTTGATCTTTAGTAACTGTAATAAAACCATGGTAAATATTGTAGTTACTGTGGTTTCATTACAAATACCATAGTTGATCTTTGGTAACTGTAGTAAAACCATGGTAAATATTGTAGGTACTGTGGTTTCACTACAAATACCATAGTTGATCTTTGGTTACTGTAGTAAAACCATGGTAAATATTGTAGTTACTGTGGTTTCATTACAAATACCATAGTTGATCTTTGGTAACTGTAGTAAAACCATGGTAAATATTGTAGGTACTGTGGTTTCACTACAAATACCATAGTTGATCTTTGGTTACTGTAGTAAAACCATGGTAAATATTGTAGTTACTGTGGTTTCATTACAAATACCATAGTTGATCTTTGGTAACTGTAGTAAAACCATGGTAAATATTGTAGGTACTGTGGTTTCACTACAAATACCATAGTTGATCTTTGGTTAACTGTAGTAAAACCATGGTAAATATTGTAGGTACTGTGGTTTCACTACAAATACCATAGTTGATCTTTGGTAACTGTAGTAAAACCATGGTAAATATTGTAGGTACTGTGGTTTCACTACAAATACCATAGTTGATCTTTGGTAACTGTAGTAAAACCATGGTAAATATTGTAGGTACTGTGGTTTCACTACAAATACCATAGTTGATCTTTGGTAACTGTAGTAAAACCATGGTAAATATTGTAGGTACTGTGGTTTCACTACAAATACCATAGTTGATCTTTGGTAACTGTAATAAAACCATTGTAAATTGCGTGGTTACTGTGGTTTTACTACAAATACCATAGTTGATCTTTGGTTACTGTAGTAAAACCATGGTAAATATTGTAGTTACTGTGGTTTCACTACAAATACCATAGTTGATCTTTGGTTACTGTAGTAAAACCATTGTAAATTGTGTGGTTACTGTGGTTTTACTACAAATACCATAGTTGATCTTTGGTTACTGTAGTAAAACCATGGTAAATATTGTAGTTACTGTGGTTTCACTACAAATACCATAGTTGATCTTTGGTTACTGTAGTAAAACCATTGTAAATTGTGTGGTTACTGTGGTTTTACTACAAATACTACAGTTAATCTTTGGTTACTGTAGTAAAATTATGGTTAATTTTGTGGTTATTATGGTTTTACTACTGTACAAATACCATAGTTTATCTATGGTAACTGTAGTAAAACCATAGTTAATTTTCATAAGGTATGGATAAATCTATTGTGAAGGAAACCAAAATTATTGTAAGGAAATGCAGAAAACATATTGTGAGGGAACACAGACTATTGCGAGGAAACTCAAAACTATTTTCAGAAAGTAAATTTCCTCCCTGTTCTCTGTGCTGTGTATTTTTATACTTATAAGAGGATTGTATCATTACATTAGCAACATGCATACTGCAAACTCTACTGAAATCAATTATTTGTCAAGTCTACCGCAAATCGCTATTTATACATGTTCCAGTATGAGTTTCTGCCTATGTAGAGCGTTCCATATTAAATGATATTCTGTATTGGTTAGGATCCTGAAGTCAGCTGCCTATGTAGGCAGTAGACAGCAAGGCAGCTCACTAGATTAAGGAGCTAAAGTGTGTATTTTTGTTAAAGTGTCAGTTTGTGAGTATGTGGGAATGTATGGATGGGTATCACATTGAGTACCGTACCTAGTGAGGGGTTAATGAGTTGCTAATGAAGCACATGGATAGCAGCTAATTAGCTGTGACCCGTTTTCCTGCAACTTTACCTCACAGTTGACAGCTCATATGCTAATATGCTAATCTACCTGCTGTCACTGTAAAATCTTTGTTTTTTTACAGTGTTATTTATTATTTTAGTTATGCTTAGTTTGAAGTCGCAACCTTTGAAGTTGCTGTTATATTCCACAGTTCTGAAGGTCTTGCTAATTTAGCTCTAAATATGGCTGTAGCTTGTTAGCTTATATCGGATGCCAAGGTTGTGATTCATTTCAAATGCTTCAACCTCACCTGACGCCTCCTTTGATATCTTTACGAGCATTTTAATGATCTCTGACTGTAAAGTATCTTCTGTGAGGAATTCTGAAAATAAACCAGATTGCTTAGCCATTAAAATGAGCGCAACACTTTTACAAAACTGGTCTAGAACATGTCCAGGTCATATTTTACATCGAAATCAATAGAAACAAATAAATTGTATTTGAACCTCTTGAGACCTGAGCGTGACTGCTGTGTGCATATTCTTTAGCTTGGCAATATTTAAAATTATTTAAACTTTTTCACACTATCCACACTATATGCCCTATTTTTTTTAAATTTTTTATTTATTTATTTTTTTTAATAAAATTGTTTATGTTTCCAGGAGTGTTTGTTATTCATGTTTTTGAAATGTTACAGACATTACATCAGAAATTAGCATAATTAATTCTGATTCAAAGTAATGTCCAGCATCATCCAATCACTGCCAATCATGTTAAAATAAAATGATATTATAAATTCTGAATCTATGTACTGATTATCATTGTCCCATGTCTGTCAAACATGTTGAGTGATCCAAACATCATCTGCAGCCTGAAACTGAAACTTTTGATAGGAAGTTTGGATTGAATACACTTAGATGCATAGAGAGCTATAGGATGCTCCCTTGCTCCCTATTTAGTGAATGACTTGACCTCCAGTGTGCTGTCTGTCTGCACTGGTCTCAGAACAGTTTGAAGTGCAACTTATTTCCATCCTAACTCCATATAAAGCCTCTGAAAGCGAAATTTTTCAGCTTTTAGATGCACCCATTGATTCTCAATGTGATAATGCACAGTAAATACAGGATTTATAAGGAAAAGATGCGCTAAAGTACACGGTGGACATTGTGTTTATCAGCGTGGCGTTTCGCGATAAATTGCTCAAATATAAAAAATGGCGTTTCTCCCAAAGACAAACTCCGCTGTGATCGGTGCCATGTTGTTTAGTCACATGAAAGTTTAACCCCTTACTGACAGCATAGAGTCTTCTGAACTGAGATCAGTTGGTTTAATTTAATTTAAATGATGCGTTGCGAATAGCGAAGCAAAAATACAGAGTCCACGGCATGTGTACACAGGGTCGCATGAAGTTAAACAAAAAACAAAGTCTGTTTTAGGACAGTTAGAAACCCAAGTACAGCTTTGTTTTATGATATTAGTGTACTGAAATTATTTTTAAATGACTAGCCTTTAGTTTATGTCACATCCGTGAACCATGATTTGCTGCTTGCTATTGCTAGTTGCTATTGCTAGTATGTCAGGTGCTGTTAAGGGGAGAGGCATTCTCAGTCTAGAGAGTATTTGATTGGACAAAAATTAGACACGCACCTAATTGTGTACATTTTAGGACTGTTTGTCTGCGGAAAGTTTATTTAGTCGACTTATTGGAGTACACTAGCATATAGATGACCTCAATGCTAACAGATATGTATTGAAAGCCACAAAACTCAGTTTTTTTCATTGTATATATTATTTGCTTGACATTATTTTTCACTAATGTAATATGAATAAATCTTATTTTCATTAATGTATTGTGAAAAAATAAATATATTGTAAAATATTTATACATCATGGTAGTGGGTCATTTTGTGTCAACTCAAACAGATGTCCCCAGCTCAAAATTTTGTTTTTAATAATTGGTTTAAATGATGAAAGATAAACATAAATGATGATGGAAAATCAAATCAAATCAAATCAAATCACTTTATTGTCACACAGCCATATACACAAGTGCAATGGTGTGTGAAATTCTTGGGTACAGTTCCGATCAACATAGCAGTCGTGACAGTGATGAGACATATACCAATTTACAATAACATCAAATTAACACAGCACAATTTAAACATCTGATATACACATAATTACACTCAGCAATATACAAACAATAACATACACTGTACAGTATACAGTACGCACTATATAGATACACATTATTCAATAAAAATAAAAAAAATAAAATATATAAAAGTATATATAGTATATATAGAATGTACAGTATTGTACTGTATTGACATTCAGCTGTCGGTTGATAGTCAGTTGTTAAGAGAGAATATAATATAATAATAATATAATTTATGACAGTCCGGTGTGAGATATAAGAGTAAGGGTAATAAAGTGCAGTGTTGATGTATTTGATCGTGGGAGATCAAGAGTTCAGAAGTCTGATTGGTTGGGGGAAGAAGCTGTCATGAAGTCAGCTGGTGCGGGTCCTGATGCTGCGATACCGCCTACCTGATGGTAGCAGTGAGAACAGCCCATGGCTCGGGTGGCTGGAGACTCTGATGATCCTCCAAGCTTTTTTCACACCGCCTTGTATATATTTCCTGGAGGGAGGGAAGCTCACCTCCGATGATGTGTCTGGCAGTTCGCACCACCCTTTGCAGTGCTTTGCGGTTGTGGGCGGTGCTATTGCCGTACCAGGCGGAGATGCAGCCAGTCAGGATGCTCTCTACAGTGCAGGTGTAGAACCATGTGAGGATGTGGTGGTTCGTTCCAAACTTCCTCAGCCGTCTCAGGAAGAAGAGGCGCTGATGAGCCTTCTTCACAACGACTTCAGTGTGGACGGACCATGTGAGTTCCTCAGTGATGTGGACACCCAGGAACTTGAAGCTGCTGACTCTCTCCACTGGTGCTCCATTGATGGTGATGGGACTGTGTTCTCTGTCTTTTCTTCTGAAGTCCGCCACAAGCTCCTTTGTCTTACTGACGTTGAGGGAGAGGTTGTGCTCCTGACACCAGTGTGTCAGAGTGTGCACCTCCTCTCTGTAGGCTGTTTCATCATTGTCAGTGATCAGACCTACCACCGTCGTGTCATCAGCAAACTTAATGATGGTATTGGAGCTATGTGTTGCCACACAGTCATGTGTGTACAAGGAATACAGTAGTGGGCTGAGAACATAGCCCTGCGGGGCTACAGTGTTGAGGGTCAGTGATAAGGAGATGTTGCTGCCTATTCTAACCACCTGGCATCTGCTTGACAGGAAGTCCAGGATCCAGCTGCACAGTGAGCTGTTTAAGCCCAGAGCCCAGAGTTTCTCATCTAGCTTGGAGGGCACTATGGTGTTGAATGCTGAGCTGTAGTCTACAAACAGCATTCTCACATAAGTGTTCTTTTTTTCCAGGTGGGAGAGAGCAGTGTGTATTGTAGATGCAATGGCATCATCAGTGGAGCGGCTGTTGCGGTAAGCATACTGCAATGGGTCCAGTGATGGAGGCAGCACAGAGCAGATATAGTGTCTGATTAGTCTCTCAAAGCATTTGCTGATGATGGGGGTCAGAGCAACAGGACGCCAGTCATTTAAACAAGTTATTTTTGATTGTTTTGGAACAGGCACAATGGTGGATGTTTTAAAGCATGTGGGGACTACAGACAAAGAGAGGGAAAGGTTGAAAATGTCCGTAAAAACACCAGCCAGCTGGTTCGCGCACGCTCTGATGACGCGGCCCGGAATGCCGTCTGGGATATTCACCCGTCGGAAGGATCGGGTTACATCCGCTACAGAGACGGAGAGTGAACTAACCTCTGTAGCTTCAGCCGCGAGAGCTCTCTCTGCGAGGGCGGTGTTATTTCCCTCGAAACGAGCATAAAAAGTATTTAGCTCATCCGGGAGAGAGGCAGCGGTGTTCATGGCGGAGTTTTTATTCCCTTTAAAGTCCGTGATGATGTTAATTCCCTGCCACATGCTTCTAGAGTTGGTGGTGTTAAACTGTCCTTCAATCTTGCTCCTGTACTGGCGTTTTGTGGTTCTGATAGTTTCTCGGAGGGCATAACTGGCTTGTTTATGCTCCTCCGCGTTCCCGGAATTAAAAGTGGAGGTCCGCACATTAAGTGCCGCGCGAACATCGCTATTAATCCAAGGTTTCTGATTTGGATAGATCCGTACTGTTCTGGTCGGAACCACGTCCTCTACGCACGTTCTGATGAAGCACATTACGCTATCAGCGTAAAGCTCGATGTCGTCATCAGAGGCGGACCGGAACATCTCCCAGTCCGTGTGATCAAAACAGTCCTGTAGCGTAGAGTCTGATTGGTCCGACCAGCACTGGATCGTTCTGAGGGTGGGTGCTTCCTGTTTCAATTTCTGTCTGTAAGCGGGCAGAAGCACAATGGAAGAGTGGTCCGATTTGCCAAATGGTGGGCAGGGGAGGGATTTGTAGCCATCCCGGAAGGGAGAGTAGCAATGGTCCAAAACCTGGTCCCCTCGTGTGTTGAAACTAATGTGCTGGTGATATTTTGGTGCGACTGATTTTAAATTGGCTTTATTAAAGTCCCCAGTCACAATTTGCGGCCTCAGGGTACGCAGTTTCCTGCTCACTTATAATCCCATACAGTTCCTTGAGTGCCCGGTCTGTGTCGGCTTGTGGGGGGATGTACACAGCAGTGATAATGACCGCTGTGAATTCCCTCGGTAGCCAGAATGGTCGACACAGAAGCATAAGAAATTCCAGATCAAGAGAGCAGAAAGACTTGATAGAATGAACGTTCCTCTGATCACACCAGGATTTGTTGATCATAAAACATACACCACCTCCTCTAGTTTTACCTGAGAGGTCTTTCGCTCTGTCCGCTCGGTGCACGGAGAACCCCATGGGTTCAATGGCTGAGTCTGGAATCTCCGCAGACATCCAAGTTTCTGTAAGGCAGATAATGCAGCAGTCCCTTGTATCTCGTTGGAAAGAGATCTGCGCTTTCAGCTCGCAGAGCTTGTTATCCAGAGACTGAACATTTGCCAGAAGAATAGTGGGTAGCGGGGGTCAATTTGCGTGGCGTCTTGCTCTGATGAGAACGCCGGCTCTGTTTCCCCTTTTCCTTTTGTGTTTCCACGGCCGTGCTGCCCAGACAAAGGGCTCCGCTTGCGTGTTTGTAAACAGCGGGTCGGCAACATCCAAGACAAAAAAACGTAAGAATTGTGAACAAAACAAACAAAACATTACTATGTTGTGTCGGAGCTCGCAACGCAGCAGCCATACTCGGTGCCATCTTGAGTCCAAGCATATTAAATGCTATTGATCAATATTTATTGAGTAATCCAAATTTGGTGCTAGCCCAGCTCTAGAACAGTTAAAAGCATTGCTAGCCCCCTTTCAAAATTACAAATTGTTTATTTTTACCCATTTTCAATGGTCGAAGACCAAATGTGGGTCACATGCTATAAAGTTATTTTTTCTTGTCCAATGTGTTTCATTACTGTATTACATAATTATGCATAATTGTCATGAAAATAATGATGCAATTCAAAAACTTTCAATGGTTCGAAAATTGGACATCATTTTCTTTATGCAAAATATGTATTCAGCAGGTTGGTGCTGGAAATCTAACCGTCTTGAGTTTGAGTAGTGCATTAGAGAACGGATCATCTGACACAGCCCGCGGCATTATACATGTGTATCAATCTGCTGTCAGGCCTGATGGAAGCCCGACTGTCACAGGAACATGCGTGATAGACAGATGTGCGTGAGAAACCATCAGAGAGCTAGAAACAAGTGGATGACTTCAACACTGCAGAGAGAGAATGGTTAGAAAAGTGGTTCTGAGATCCCACAATAAAGACATGCTCAACCAGAACTGCCCCAGAGGTGTAGTTCTGGTTGAGCCTGCTACACACGCTTTCACAATTGCTTTCAAGGGTTAATCTTCTCATTTGCTGCACGAGGGTTTCTCATCAATGTGATATAATTAGCAGGCGTTTGACGTGTTAACACAGAAGCGCAAAGAATGCACAAAGGTTTTGAAGGGCTTTGAGGCGAGTTACTGACAACAGAGCAACAAAGACATGCACCTTTTGTTGACGTTTGAATCATCTCGTTTAGTTCGTTTTTTAGGTGTCGGGTGGGCGAAAAGGCCCGTCGGAATTCTCATGTTGAGTGGCAGTACATTGCTGATGTTTTCCGGTGAGCGTTCTCCCCCGAGAGTGAGCAAGCAGCGTGAAAACGCACGCAGCATGGGAGAGAAATGACTAAAGAAGATGCTAATAAAGCCGTTTAAATAATTCATCGCTTCATCTTAAACCCGCCACCGCCCAGGGCTCATCAGCTTCTCTCATCTCTTCCGTTTCTAGCGTTTCATTCATTTTTATTCTTTATCGCATCCTTCTCTCCCTGTCACATACGTCTTTCACCGCGCCTTTCTTGTTTGTCATCTCATCTCATTCCTCTCTCTCTCTGCCCTGCGCTGATAGCTGGAGAGATGTTTTATTTACATCATTGTCAGGTTGATTTCCTGAAGGTAAATTCAGATCTGAGAACTCTCTTCCCTCGGGAGTGTCTGTGGAGTCGAGTGCCTTTACAAGCAAAGCTACAGAGTGCAACGGTAAATGTATGATTCACCTCATCGTTTGTGCGCTATTGCTCTTATTTCTTTCACACGCTCCCAGCATGACAACATCAATTTCAGTTGAAATGCCACTAGAGCACCTCTTACTACCTGAAAAAGGCCAATTTTTTATTCCATCTTTGGAGGCTGCACGATTACAGCCACGTTTATACATCATAATGAATATATCCAAGGCCTTGCGTGGGTTTGTTTACGTATTAAATTTGACAGGTGGAGTTTGAATTAACGAGCATTCCATTGGCCCATTTGAACATAACATCAATGTAAGCCTGTGGGATTTTTCCAATTTTTCATTGTCCGCTGTACGAAAACTGTAAGCCTGATCAGTTAGAAAGGACAAAGCAGACTATTTCAGAACAGCCTGAAGGTCTGTGCCAAGTTTGGTGTATGTAGCTCGAAAGCTCTAGGAGGAGTTACAGTTAGAAATTTTAGTCTTTGTTTATGGATTTTGGGGGAAAAAATTGCCAAGCCAACATAATAAATATATATCACAATAAACAGTTGTTGTACCTAGTTATAGTTCATTAGGCTGTTTCAAGAAGTAGGCATCATAATCTTAGGCCACGTCCACAGTAATCCGTTTTTGTTTGGAAACTACGAGCGTTTTCGAAAGTCTCCTTTTTTGGTAGAAGACAACTACATTACAAATGAATGGAAGTGGCCTAAGACACCTTCTTTTGGACAAATTCTAAGGCAGAATTATATGTATAGATAGTATTCGATTACATCATCAAACAAGCCCCCGCCGCCATGATGGATGGAGACACCGGTAAACAAAGCACTGTGTTTCTCCGGTACCATTGAGATAAAGAAATTCAAAACATTAGCTATGTTCCCATCAACATTTTTTTATGCGCATTTTGAGATATCGCATAAAAACTGCTGGATGGAAACACCGATATGCGAAAATAAATCTCCAAAATGCACATAAAACATTTATACGCTCGCTTGAGGCGGATACATTTTTAATTTGATAAGAAGAAATGTGCATAAACTATGATGGAAACACATTTACTGAATAAACTCCTATTGAATTTGTTAGTAATAAAGATGTTCATCAAAAAGCTCATGTGACTGAAAAACTTGTTCATTACTGGACTAACCAGTGGGCTAATCTTCACATCTGAAATGTTGCTCTGGTCATCCTGAAATAACGGTGTCTAGAAAATCCAAAGCCTACAAAGAGTTTGCAGAGCAAATCATTTGAAAATAAATTTTAATTGTATAGAACAGAAGGTTTATTGACACTTTTGAAAAATATCTTATAGGTCCACTCGGTATAGTCATAAGGATGGATGAACGCACATATATAGCTCTCCCAGAAGTGTGTGACGCACTGTCACTCCAAAACATGAGACAGAGTTCTTTAGAGTATTTTGTCTGCGTGCTCTAAAACACTCACAGTAGCTACATTTTCTCCAGAAGTGATGGTTTCATCCTTTTAAACACCCTTGGATACAAGGGCGTAGCAGCCGCGGGGACGTGGGGGACACGTCCCCTGCACTCTTTAAAAAGGTGATTTATGTCCTCTGCACTTTTCCAAGATAAACCCATACTGAATCCAAATGGTGGATTTGTCTACAGTATTCTTTGCGTTTTGTTACTTTGGGCTGATTGAGCGAACATCCAGCCAATCACAGGTGAGTTTCATGAGCCGAAACAACCCTTACGTAATAGATCATCAGTCAGACTGTCAGACAGTCTAATCAGCGCAGCTCTGTTGCTTTCAACAATGCTCATTTATCCATGTTTTTTACTGCCATTGACTGTTGATCTGAATGAATAATCTAGAGATGAGGAACACACAAACAAGAGTTATTTATTGGCATATCGTTCTTGATTGGCAGCATTACGTGAAATGCACTGCAGAAAAACAACAAAGGACAATCCTTATTTTAAGCACACATTGTAAGTGGAGTTTATATCAGCGCATGAGTCTTCATTAAGTTATGCTTTTTACATTATGTTTGTGAGGTAATAGTTTTATCGGTTGTTTTTGCCAATTTAAGCAGATTACTAGATCTGTGTTAAATATGTAAAGCTATTTTTAATATCAGCTCCTGTTTTATACCTCTATGTTGGTGTCCAGTCGATAAACTGTAGGACAAATGAGACATCTGCTGTGTTCTTAGAACACATTTTACTGAAGTGAACAGATATGTAGACACGCTATTTTATACATGAAAACATACAGACGTTATTGAAACTCATTATAATTATTATAAGACCATTATTGCTGTCTTTTGATGAAAGTCATGCTCAGCAGCTCACAAACTGTAGGGAAGTGATAGATTTTCTTTGTTCTTATAATGCTTAAATCCTCTACTAAAGTATCTTTGTAGGCCTGTAGACATACACATTTTAAAGGATTAAAATGTTCTTTTGATCGTTGATTCAGTGACTAACTCATTTCACACAAGACACTCATTTGTCATCACCTTCTGACATCACCAGAAATGGTCACTGAATCATTAAATGTATCTGAAAGAATTTTGTTGAACGTAGTCAAAACACCCGAGCCACTTGGATACATTTAAATCCCACAATGCACAGAGTAAAAAATGTAATTGTGCACATGCACAATTGTCATTATTGTAATTGATTAAATCATTTATTCGGGACCAGCTTGTGCTCAGTCTTTTATTGTCATGTGTGAAACAGAAGCAAGTGCTCCACAAAATGCCCTTTATTTTTGCAGCTAATTTTGCAAAATTTTGCAATTATTTTGCAATACTTGAATCTTTAAAATACTGCAAATATTAAAACTAAATTAAATTTATACTGTATTTTAATATAATACTTATATCATTCTTATTAATATATACTGTAATATATTAATACTGCACTGTAAATGTTGGGGTTGTGCGAGCCACCTACTGACAGCTGTGTCCCCCCACTTTTAAAATGACTGCTACGCCCCTGCTTTAATGGAAACGTGGCTTTATTCGCGCATTGTTTTTGCGATAATATGTTTGGTTTTATCCCCTTTTTTCCCAATTTGGAATGCCCAATTCCCACTACTTAGTAGGTCCTCGTGGTGGCGCGGTTACTCAGCTCAATCCGGGTGGTGGAGGATGAATCTCAGCTGCCTCCGCTTCTGAGACCGTCAGTCCGCGCATCTTATCACGTGACTCGTTGTGCATGACACCACGGGGAGACTGCATGTGGAGGCTCATGCTACTCTCTGCACAACTTACCACGCACCCCAATGAGAGCGAGAACCACTAATCGTGACCACGAGAAGGTTGCCCCATGTGACTCTACCCTCCCTAGCAACTGGGCCAATTTGGTTGCTTAGGAGACCTGGCTGGAGTCACTCAGCACACCCTGGATTTGAACTCGCGACTCCAGGGCTGGTAGTCAGCATCAATACTCGCTGAGCCACCCAGGCCCCCGATAATATTGTTTTGTTTAAATTAAATGTGCAACTTGGATGGAAACATAGCTATTGTGACCGTGAAAAGCATTTAAGGTTATATAGAAACACTGGATAATATTTCACGAAGGTGTTACGGGAAGATAAGATGAAGATAAACTTAACTGGTGGATTGGATCCTTCCAACTTGTAAGAAAAACAGGCTTAAATAGGCTTCTTGTGTAATTAGTAGTTTTATATTTGTTGTCATTTTATGCATTCATAGCATATATTTATAAATCAAGAAGGGTCTCGTTATTCATAGTTTCATAGCTTTGTCTTCGCTGTTTATCTGCTGCAATACAATGACTGAGAGTGTTTACCAAGTCAAGTTTTGTATAACCTTGAATGTAGCATTGTTTACTTGAAAATAAATGTAATAAATGAGACACGGTCGAACACTTAAGTAGTTTTGGAGTATTCGAAAAATAAGAGCCTTAACACATGATTTGAAAACAAGCTAACATGCTGATACATGCCGAGTCTGGACTACTTTATGTAAACAAAGCACAGAGTTCTAGTGTTGTAAATTCAAGAATCAATTTATTGTCACTGAGCATTTACACAGATGTACAAGAGATAAAAATATTTTACTAAAGGGCCAAGGCGACAACAGAAGAACACGTACGAAAGGGAGAATCATCCAGGTAAACATTAGCATTCGCATGCATAGCTTTTAGCTGGCCATCACTCGTCTGTATTACTCCAGTAACAACAGAAGATATATCCTTATAGTTCCTGGATTCATCTTAAAAGATGTGATCAGAATACACCCAGCAGAAAGTTTTTTTTTTCTTCTATTAATCCTGGCTACGTGCCCCTTCTTTTCTCATTAAGCGCTCTGACTTCCACTCCTTTGTGCTTCTTTGCCCGTTGGCCCAATTAAAGCACTATACAACTGGGGCCGGAAGAAAATTCTTCTTAACTACCATTTTCTTCTTAATTTCTAACTTAACAAAAAAGTTAAGAAAGATTTTGTATTCTCAAAGAAACTTCTTAAGAAAGTTTGTATCTTTTTTTCTTAAGATTGTTCTTAAGAAAAAACTGAAGATTCAAATTCTCAAAAAAAAAAAAAAAAAAATTCTTAAAAATCGTCGTAAATAACTTCTTAAAGTTAGGATAACCTCACAGTTGTCTCAAATTCTAAAAGGTAAGATGTTTAATGAATTTACTGGGTTTTCATGTTGAGTCTGAAGTCGCAATGGGCTGTTTACATAGAAATGTGATTTTAGACCAAAACAAAAACGTTTTTGACTGTTTTGTGTTTAGTAATATTTTTATTTTCAGCTTTAAAACCATGTAAATGTGGGGGGTCTGGGTAGCTCAGTGAGTAAAGATGCTGACTACCACAGTGGTGACAGCGGACAATGAAAAATTGGAAAAATCCCACAGGCTTACATTGATGGAATGTTCAAATGGGCCAATGGAATGCTCGTTAATTCAAACTCCACCTGTCAAATTTAATATGTAAACAAACCCACGCAAGTCTCCTAAGCAACCAAATTGGCCCGGTTGCTAGGGAGGGTAGAGTCACATGGGGTAACCTCCTCGTGGTCGCTATAATGTGGTTCTCGCTCTCGGTGGGGTGCGTGGTGAGTTGTGCATGGATGCCGCGGAGAATAGCGTGAAGCCTCCACATGCGCTATGTCTCCGCGGTAACGCACTCAACAAGCCACGTGATAAGATGCACGGATTGACGGTCTCAGACGTGGAGGCAACTGAGATTCGTCCTCTGCCACCTGGATTGAGGCGAGTCACTACACCACCACAAGAACCTAGAGCTCATTGGGAATTGGGCATGCCAAATTGGGGAGAAAAAAAAACATGTAAATGTTATCACCAAATTCAAACAATAAATGTTGTTTTGAAGCTTCTTAATGTGGTGACCAATCATGCTTATTCAAACGGATGCGCTGCATATAGCGTGCGCTCTCTCTCCGCGATCTTTAGAGTTCATAGAAACATAATAATTAAAACATTAGAAAGCTGAGACTTTCTTTTTCACACTCCATCCACATCCCTATCGGAGTCGGGCACAGAGGAGACAGCCTCTGCCACCCTTTCCCATTTACCCGCCTCTTAATTTCCGACATGCTGTAATTATCAAGCTTCCCAAGGAGAACTTTTTCCATGCAGAAATTTCCTCAACAAGAACCACTGGTCTACTAAAGTTTTTGTTTCTTTTCTTTTTCACCATGTCAAATTGAAAGTTATCAAATGTTAGCAGCAAGTAAATTCTCCTATGATGGTTAATGTCATTATACTAACACATCTCACGCATTTTACATTAAAAAAAAAAAAAATGATTGTGAAGTGCTAGCTATTAAAAAAAAAACAACAACAAAAAAAAAAATTAAACATATATTTATTGTTACAATATACCAGTGTTGAAGTATTGAATTTGTTGTAGGCTATGATGATCAGACAATGTCAAAGCCTGTCTTTTTATTCTTAAGAAAAAAAGATATTCTTAAGAAAATATTTGAGAACTTCTGAAGTATTTTTCAAGAATTGCACTTAGGAACGTTCTTACGAAGTTCTTAGAATTTATCGCAATTTTTTTCTTAAGAACATTTTTGTGAATCCGGCCCCTGGTTACTATTTAAAAATACAAACAACCAGTTTATAAAGCATATAAATTTGATGGTTTATACCAAACCTTAAATACTTCACTAGACTCCACAAGTTAATTAGTAACACTTTTTCTCCCACTGCACCGGCAGACTGATCTGGGTTTCCAGACAAGATGGTGATGGCGCTTGTCGTGACATCATCGGAATACTGTTTATACTTGACGGATAATGCAATCATAATGCAATGCGACAAGCTCAGTAAAAATGTATCCAAGATAGTGAAAAAAGCACAGGAAATGTTTATAAATATACTCATAATTCATTTAATACTGAAAAGAGTCAGTCTAAAAAATGCGACGCTACTGTGCGAGACAATGAAAAAACAGCGAGAGATGGTGCAAAGTGTCAATTTTTGTTTTTATACTTATTTTTATATTGAAATTTTATATTTGAAACAATGTGTATTGTGAAAAGCACTATACAAATGAAATGTAAAAAATATTTAAAAAAATTTACTGTAAATTTATATGAGTAACAGCATATTAACAACATATTCTGACTGCTGTAATCTACATATTCCTCTCTTTTTTTTTCCTTTTGGAAAGTCATGGAAATATAATAGTGGATTTTTATTTTCTTTTGCTGTTGGAGGAAATAGAAATGCAAAAATAATAATTTTTTACCGTGGTCTCCTTTTTAACGTTTTTGAAGTTTACCCTGCTATAGTTTACTTCCATGTTCCAAACACAGAGTTGCGGTCGAATTATTTGTTTTTAATATTTTGAGAATATCACACGTTGATCTTAGCAACATGGTAACACAGAACTCTTTGAAAGTCACAAAT
Organism: Myxocyprinus asiaticus; assembly: GCF_019703515.2. NCBI lineage: Eukaryota > Metazoa > Chordata > Actinopteri > Cypriniformes > Catostomidae > Myxocyprinus > Myxocyprinus asiaticus. The sequence goes on along the minus strand of NC_059386.1, from coordinate 34,182,925 downwards.
GGAAAATGAACGCCTCTCATCCACACTAGGACAACGTTTTTCTCCACCGGAAACAGACTTTCGAAGCGCTCTCCATAAATGCATACTTTGGAAAATTATTGCGTAAGATACCTGAAAATGGATTAGCGCGGATGTGTTCTGAATTGCTGCCTATGAAGATTGTTTCAAAATAGTCACTTATGAGGTTACGTTTCAGTTAGTATGCTTCCTTAGTATGCGGTTGACAGCAAGGCAGCTCACTAGGTTTTGAAACAGAGCCGTAGACCAAAGATCACTTACTGCATTCTAAAATATAGAATTGACTGACCTGCTTTACCTCACAGGATCGCACCGTCTATGAAAATGCACGTCATGGTGATGACCATGTGCTCACGTCTTTATAAATGATCATTTAGAGCAGGGCTTTGTTCTCTCCTGTGATGTAACGACAGCTGTCGGACCGGTGCGCGAGGAAGAGCTCTGCGCCGGGACCTGTGTCGCTCTTTGATCTGTGTGTGTCTTTCACACGCCAGAGACGGGCGAGTTGCTTATTAATGAGTTCACTATCTCCTCTCCCTTTTCCGAAGAGATCCCTGTATGGATTACTGCTGGAGATGTACTATTGATCCAACTGAAGTCCATATTTAACCAAGTCTTATTTGAAGCTTGTGGAAATGCTTTCCTACAGCCCTTGTTGGTGCAAGCAACAATATGGTTAAAGGGATAGTTTAACCAATAATGACAATTCTGTCATTATTTACTCATGTCATTCCTAATCCGTATCCGGTTCTTATTGATTTGGATATTTTTTATTGAATTTTTGAAGAACCTTCAAGCAGCCTTTTTCCATACAACGATGGAAGATCCAAGATCCAAAAAGGACAAAAAAGCACCATAAAAGTATCATAAATGTAGTCTTTTAATAAGTTATACAGTACAAATAGTTTGTGTGAGGAACAGATTTAAGTTGCAGCTGATAAACTTCCCCTCAATTAAAGCTATTAAACAGAGTATGAAAGCCGGATTGACTACAAAAGTGGCACGTTGACATGCCCGTGCCAGATTTGGCATCATTATCGCCAAACGCTAATGGTTCTTGCATGTCTCGTGACCAAACGTCACTGATGTCAGCTGTCGTATGGCTTCAGAAGACTCAGAATATAGCACACGTGTCATTTAGAATACTTTTATAGTCTTTTTATAGTGTTTTTTTGTCCTTTTTGGAGCTTGACAGAAGTGGTGACTATGAACGGTGTTTGTTAAGAAAAGAGCTGCTTGAAGATTCTTTAAAAAATTCTTCTTTTAACAGCATACAGGTTACGTATGACATGAGGGTGAATAAATAATGATTAGTTCCTTTAATAATTCATTGTGATATGATGAATAGATAGTTGTGATTAATTTGATAAAGTACTTAATTAAACACCCTCGGTTGAATTGTTTAATGTTTCGCCCATATGTCCTCATATGGTTATGTTTTCATTTGTCCATTTAATTTGGACACTCTTCCTCCATCTCTTTCTGTCTTCATCATGTGATGGATTTCCCCAGACACACCTGGTAGACTTCCAATCAATAGCATTAACCTCCAAATGTATCATCCAGCCAATGAGAAACAGTCCAATTATTAGATGCTGCTGTTGTTTTCAAAAAATGAGTAGGCCTACATGGTAAATAGTACACTTGGGTATATTATAATTGCTCTTTTGTCAGAGTTGTGGCCTAGTTGTTAGCACATGTGTCGCAATTTATTGAGCTGTGATGCTCATATGGACCATGCATTATTGAATTTGTCCTTTGGCGATACCATGGTACAGTGATGGTTATATTATGGTGCTTTGATATATAACATAAGAATATACTGAATGATTACCATGCATGGTATTTACATGGTTTTCCAAGGTACTTGGAAAAATCATGGTAATGCTATAATACATGTTCAAATAACATGGTATTACCCTGGAGGATGTCCAAAAACATTGCACTACCATGGTAGGTGTCCAAAAACACTGTATTACTCTGGTACATGTCGGGAAACATAGTATTACCATAGTACATCTCCGGAAACATGGTATTACTATGGTAGTGTACAATTCCAAAAACACGGTATTACCATGGTACATGTCTGAAAACATGGTATTACCATGGGAACATTTGTACATGTTCAAAAACATTGTATTAGCATAGTACATCTCTGGAAACATGGTATTACCATGGTACAGTATAGTTCCAAAAACATGTTATTACCATGGTACATGTCCGAAAGGATTTTATTACCATAGTACATGTTCAAATAATTTGTATCACCATTGTACATCTACGGAAACATTGTATTACCATGAAAGCACTGTATTACCATGGTATATGTCCAAAAACAAGGTACTATCATAGTACGTGTTCAAAAACATTGTATTACCATAGTACATATCCAAAAATATGGTATTACCATGGTACATCTCCGAAAACCCTGTATTACCAAAGTACACGTCCAAAAACACAATTTTACCATGGTATGTAAAACACTGTATTACCATTGTACATGTCCAAAAATATGATGTTATCGTGGTACATGTCCGAAAACATGGTATTACCATGGTACATGTACGAAAACACAGTGTTACCATGGTACATGTCCGAAAACACAGTATTACCATGGTACAGGTCCAAAAACACAGTATTACCATGGTACATGTCTAAAAGCACGGTATTACCATGGTACATGTCAAAAAGCACAGTATTACCATGGTACAGGTCCAAAAAGCACGGTATTACCATGGTACAGGTCCAAAAACACATTGTTATCATGGTACATGTCCGAAAACAGATTTACCATGGTATATTTCCAAAAACATGGTATTACCATGGAAGCACTGTATTATCATAGTACATGTCCAAAAACACGGTTAAATACCATATTACATGTCTGAAAACATGATATTATTGTGGTACATGTCCGAAACCATGGTATTACCATGGAAGCACTGTATTAACATGGTACATGTCCGAAAACACAGAATTACCATTGTTATCTCTGAAAATACTTTATTACCATAGTACATGTCCGAAAACATGGTATTACCATGGTACATGTCTAAAAACACGATACTATCATGGTACATGTCCAAAAACATGGTATTACCATGGTACTATGTCAAAAAAAAAAAAAAAAGCAAAAAGGCTGAAAACCAAAAATATGTCTTAAATTGACTATTTCTATTAAATATTTAGACTGATCCAATGTATCGGTGTCGATAAGCGTTGAGCTTCAGCTTGCAAAGTAATTAATTCGTCTTCTTCACAGTAGAGAATAAGAGCATTATAATGGCCCCATCTTCGTATCTCAGCTCGCTGTTTTTTCTCACCGTCGTCCCGATGTAAATGACTTTGCCAGTGTTGCGCACGTGTGTGTGTGTGTGTGTGTGTGTAACGTGCATGTGGTGACTCATGCTCTCCCAAAGAAAACACGTGGGCTGGCAATGGGTCGGCAGATTGCAACGTTCCATTGGGGAGCAGAGTATATATTTATTCAAACATCCTGTTGGCCAGAGGAGAACTTCCATGTGTGCGTGTTTGTGAATGAGTGTAAAAGAAACTATTGAAGAAGTGCAGCTGCAACTGTCTACGAAAAAAATGACCCAAGGACGCTTTTGCATCCGTCCGCACTGTTATGTTATTGTTTTTCCATGTAAACAGGCACTAGATGGATGTCTTTGACCGTTTTGCCATGTCTTGCTGTTCACTCGCATATCTTCACTTTTAAGATGCTTAAAATATATTTTTTTAAAGCGTCTGGAGACACCTGCGTTCTGTTCTATTCATTGCATTGCATCTAGCTTTTTTAACATAAGAACATGTTCGAAATGAACGCCTGCTAACAAGTCAAGATGACGAGAGTCAACAATTACTCACTTTTCTGAAAGTTTTATTTTTGTTGGGTCACCACTTGATGTCCAAGATCAAATCTTCATCCTGAAACAAAACTAGATAAGAACCTGCAACTGAAAAAAGATGGTCACACAATTTCTCACAAACACTCGGCTTGAACCCATCAGCTCAGTGATGGGTGGTTGAGCATCGATTTCTTCCATTTCGCCTCTTTTCACGAGGATCACTAAAGCATAAGTGCGTGTGAACGGCCCCACAGGGCCATTTTATTGCTCAGAGGTTGCTCTTTCCTAGCTCGGTAGACTTAATGGAGTTCACAGTTGTCATTTTGAGTATAAACTTTGTCTTAGATGTTCTTTCTTAAATTACTTAGGAGAAATAGAAACAAATGAAGAAGCTGATGAGAAATGTCTTGAGTTCCTGCGAGATTTTGTCAAATCTGAGCACAGTTTGAGACATTGTTTAGATCTCTTCTGAAACTTTAGAGGAGACACATGTGAGCATACTGGGGTCTTTTTCAAGTAACAAGTCTCCAATTTCTCTTGCTTTTAGCTCATTGCTGTTTTGCAAAATGCTTGAAAACGGCAGTGTGGATGGAGAGCATTTCGAAAACGAAAATTGCGTTTTCAAATGTATCCAGATTAATGTGGAGTAGCTTTAGTCAGGGTAGACACCATATTTAATTTTACGCAAATTAAAACGAGGCTGTGTGTGACAGAAGTAAAGTCCTTTCTATATGTCATACTGTCTAAGGGGCTGTTCAAACTAGGGATGGGCATTTTTTAGTTATTTTGTATTAGTGTACTCTAGCCCACAAAAAACGAGTAATCGATTACCCGTAAATTAAAATAAATGTTAAAAATAACAAGTATGACATGTATGTGAAATTTCGAAAATGTTTTATTCACAAATGTTACCAAGAACTGTTACAGAATAAGCTAACTTCAACAAACTATGCTTTTCTTTTGGGAAAAAATGAAATGAACAATATGCAATGAAAAAAATAATTAAAAATAACAGTAAAAAAAAGAAATTGCACTCACTCAGAGCTTACATGGAAACCAATTCTGACGGCATCAAGGTAATGAACAAAAACTTTGAGTCTACATAAAGGCATCACATTTGTATCATTTCACATGTTAAAATTGAGAAAAAAGTGATAAAAGTTGGCTTTTTATAAAATGCGCTTTGTCAGTGTTCAGATATTTCATGCATGTACACATGAGCTAGACGACCGTGAAGAAAATGCAAAGGCCGCATACACACACAGTATATTGCATATGCGAAGCGGTACGAGAAACTCTGAAGCTTTCGTACCGCTTCGCATTTTTTTGCCACCATAAAAACAGATCCTTGTCCGTTATGCATGACTCTAACAAGAACTGAAAACCAAGAGTCGAATTCAATAAGAATCAAAATATTACAAGTATTTAAAAAAACACAGATGCCATGATATTGTCTTCTCTCATCCAACACATCGAAGACACAAATCCACAGCGGCCCCCAGTGGACTCAATTGTAACTGTGATAATTGGGGAGAGATTCAGAGGGAAAGTACAGTATAATTCAGCACTGAACACAGCAGGCAAATGTGCAAAGAAAAATAAATTTGCGATATTTGAGTAGTTTTTAATAGTCAACAAGCTGGTGCAGAATCAGTACTTGATTAGTTGATTACTCGTGCAAATCCCTAGTTCACACCGTATGCGTTCTTGAGCTAAAAATAACTAATCACATCGCAATGAACAGAACACAGAACACATTTGCAATGCTATTTACTAAATACGGTTGTTTTTGATAACAGTGTGTATTTCTGCAAGTAATTACATCTTTTTTTTATATATTAAGAATTAATGTTTTTACTAGTGTAAATGTATTTACTGATATCAAAAATGAGCACTTTCACTAGTAGTAATTTCATTCTCATATCAAGAATGCACATTATAACTAGTGAAAATTGAATTGTTAATATCTACATTTAATATCCTGCATGTGACTGAATGTCAAAAGTGATTGCAATACGGCATCTAAAAACCCTGCGGTTTCTGCCCGACACGCTGAAAAAACGGCGAGATATGGAGCAATGGTTAAAGATGGCCGTCCAGCTTATGTTTACATAAAAAATAAAGAAAATAAAAACAGTGCGGTTTGATGCAAAAATGTGTTCAGTGTGAACAGACCCTAAATGTAATTGGTTGTGTTTACAACCCATCGAGCAGACTGAACTATCCTTCGCAATCTCATTTCATAATTTGCATCAAATATGCCATCTACATTGACTGCGGTACATACTGCAAACTCTACCATTGTGATTTAGTGTCACAATGTGGATATTTGATGATAGAGTCAGTCAAGGAAACAGTCAAGGTTAGAGTTCACCTCCACACGCTGTGATAACACTTCACTGCCCCTGAAGGATGTATAAACCGTTCACTCTGTAGTTTCGAGGTCAGTGTCTGCAGAGTCACTACAAAGATGTTTTTTATTGAAGTTAAGATGTCCGCGACTTACCCATGACCTCAGTTCTGCACCCTTTCAGGGGTGTCTACTGTTGTGGCAGGCAAGAGAGAGGACGTTCAAGAATTAAACAGAATGTGGCTCTTTCCACCACAGACCCCCTGTCATTCTCTGGCGGCGTGTCCAAACACACACTTGGGAAAATCAGGGAGGGGGGCGTGTAAAATCCGTCTTTATCGAAAATTGACTCTCCCAGTGAACAGCCCTCTAACAGAAATCCTGTGGGGTTTCCAAGGTAACCATTCCACGCTACTGAAACTGTGGAGATATATCACTGATGTTTAGGGCATACAACAATAGAGGTTCAAGGTATAATTTTAAAATAATGAAAGAATGAACATGTGTTGGCAAGGAAACGGGCTAAACTGCAGTTACAGAAATACTCAAACCAGCCCATCTGTGCAATGTATAAAAATCATGCAGATACGAGTCAGGAGCTTCAGTTAATGTTCACATCAACCATCAGAATGTGGAAAAAATGTGATCTCAGTGATTTGGACCGTGGCATGACGGGCTGGTTTGAGTATTTCTGTAACTGCTGATCTCCTGGGATTTTCACACACAACAGTCTCTAGAATTTACTCCGAATGGTGGCAAAAACAAAAAACATCCAGTGAGCAACAGTGCTGTGGATGGAAACACCTTGTTGATGAGAGAGGTCAACAGAGAATGGCCAGACTGGTTCAAACTGACAAAGTCTACGGTAACTCAGATAACCACTCTGTACAATTGTGCTGAGAAGAATTGAATCTCATTATGCTATTCTGAGATGCGGGTTGGCGCTGTTTTGGCGGCACGAGGGGGACCTACACAATATTGTGGCTGGTCGGTGATTGGATATATATATTACCAATGGGGTGAGCAAAATAAGCTTGTTTTCCCTTTGAATCAAGTTTATTTATTATTTTATTGGCAAATCATTTTTTCTTGTTTTAAACATAAACCCGCTACATTTTGTTAGATTTTTCAAAGCTAAAAATTATCTTGCTGTTCAAGTGAACATATCTTGTTTTAACTGCAAAACAAAACAAAAATACTATCAAATGAAAAATATAAAAATGTTTTCTTGTTTGTTTGTTTGCACTGCAAAAATATATATATTTTTGACTTTATTCAGATAAAAATGATCAGTTACACTTTATTTTACAGTGTAATTACACAAGTAATTACTGATTATTACTAATTAACAACATGTACTTACTATAAGTTTAGGGTTAGTTGCTTGTAATTATGCATAATTGACAGTTATTACTATAGTCAGAACACTTAATATGTGTAACAAGGACACTGTAAAATAAAGTGTTACCAAATTATGTAAACATCCTTAAAGCAAGAAAAATACTTAAGAAGCAAAATTACATAAGATATTAAGTCTTATTTTCAGATAAATGTAGCGAAATTTAGTGGGTTTTATGCTTAAAAAAACTATTCGCCAATGGGGTAAGATAAATAAGCTTGTTTTCCCTTTAAATCAAGTTTATTTTCTTTTTCTTTTACCCCATTGGCAAATATTTTTTTCTTGTTTTAAGCATAAAACCCAAACTAAGATTGGTTAGACTTTTCTGAAAATGACAAATTATCTTATAATTTTGTTTTGCTTTTCTAGTAAACTTATCTTGTTTTAAGAATTTTTTGATATTTTTATTGCAAAACACACACACACACACACACACACACACACACACACACACAAATACTCTGTATACATATTTTTTTTTTTTTTGCCTCTTATTTTCTGGCAAGCTTTATCTATAATCTTCATTAACAGTACTTGCATGCAAATTCAAAGTCCACAAGTAGAACTGAATTATGACCAATACCAATGTGTTTCAGCCATGATTCTTAAATTCACACGCCCCCAACTCGAAAAGTCAGGGCTCAGATGAAATCCAGAGTTTCTGGTAATTGCAGCATTGCGGTAGAGTTCATGTGTGCTCATCTTGTAAATATCATTATTTCGACATGACTTAAATGTACCATAACTTCACTTTTCTGAGCCATTTATGCTCAATGACTTTAAATCAACTGGTGTCAAGTTTTTAGTGGATGTATGAAGTCAGTTCCTAGTAGAGGAACCACAGGTAAAGCACATTAACTATGAACATGTTCCACTAATGTTTTTGATTTTACATAACCGTATTGGCTTTTGGATTTCTTAAAACAGTCTTTTTCACCATTCATCTCTAGAAGAAAGACTAACCCGAAATGAAGCTCTTTTGCCAGCCCAAACCAGCCTGATAGCGTATCACAGAACATAAGAAGCTAACTCTCCTGATGGAGGGTAATTGTCTGACTGTGTAACATGGCCTGAAGCATTTAAACTCAGGCAAACTGCTGGAAGTTTTTTTAGTTGAAGGTAATTTGGTCCAGGCAGTGCCGGGAAACTGGGAGTTTGAGGGTCTTGGGATGGCCGAACATCTCACAGATTTGTCTTTTGTCTCTATGCCCCAAAATAAAATGGTTTACCTTCTGTACTCTCAGGGCATCGGTCCCAGCACCTCATCGAGACTATAGCCATTGATGTTACTCCCAAATAGAGCAGATATCTTCACTGAGGTTCACATGTGGTTGTGTTTTAGTCGTTGGATGTAGTCAATCACATGGGACGGCGCTATCGGGGGAGCTTCTTTGAGGCGATTGATGTAGCGTCAAGGCCAGCCTCTCAAATTCAACTTTTTAACTTTATGACTTTTTGCTGTTTCTCAAGCAGTGAGTGTAATATAAGCATTGTTCCAAACCCTATAGAGCATGACAGTCTGGTTCTGGAAGTCAAAATCCCATTTGTTTTTTCCATAGGGGAATTAATTATTAACAAAGTTGTTTGTGGCGAGCACACTAACAGCAAACGGGCTTCAAATCTGGCATGAAATTCTGAGAGACAGCTTCTGTCTTTTCAGTCCTGTCTGAGCATGTGCCCGCCGCAAGGAGATTTCGACAAGGCCTAAGCATATTTTGTATGGGCTTTGTGAGAGATCAGCGTCTGTGCTAAGATTTAGACTTGAGAGGCTTCACAGGTTTTGTTCTTGGTAGTCAACACATTTACATGGCAGAGAGGTTTCTGCACCACATGCACCACATATTATATATATATATAATATTATTTTTATTTTTATTTTTTTTCTACATTTGAAAGCATGTAATGCTGGTTCTGTTCACCTCGCCTCCCTCCAAATAGTCTTATTTTATTCCACGAGATGGCAGGAAGTATTAGAAAAAATAATGTTTCTTCCATCACAAAATGCAGATCTGAAATATAGGTGGCGCTCTAACGCATTTTAGCCCTCACAGACGTGCTCGTCCATAGACATTCAGTCTAATTTTCAGTTCATGCACCACCCCCAATTTGTCATCGATTATCGAAGCTCAGTCCTGGTGTCATTAGAAAGCTGAGATCCTTCTCCTTTGCAATGATGTATAAAATTTTATCATTAATAGTCGATAACACATATTTCCGATTATTTGTTTAGCATGCTTTTCCTGGGGCACTGCATATTTTGTTCTAGACATCTAAGATATAACATTAGATTATTCACACAAGCAAGTTCACAGACAAGTAATAGCTAATTTTTCAGAGAACTTCCTAAGGTAAAAGCAGATATAAAGTTTTTAGCTATTTGGGGCTTACAGCAGGAGTGATCGGCACATAAATGAGACATTTGTATTTGATGTCTCAACAACATAAACTATACAGTCACATTTCTGAGAATGAGAGCTTTCATTTGAAATATGATTTGTCTATTTAAGTGCTATTTTAAAGACTTTTATATTCATATTAATATTTCTACTTCATTACCACTAGGTGGCGCTTATTTGTGATGCGGCTATTTTAAGGCCTTATTTTGTCATTTTAAGTAACGTAAATGCAGAAGTAATGGTTATCAATGAAAAGCTTTCAAACGATACCACATATGCCTAACTTATTTATATGGGGACTTGAGCATTTTAAGAGTAAACTTTTTTCGCAATATATAACGCCCCCTTTTGGACCAGCCGGCCGGTCCACAGAGTTGGAGAGGTTAAAAAAACTCCATAAAAGTAGTCAATACAACTTTTGCCCAATAATCCAAGTCCGCTGAAGCCATACAATAGCTTTTTGTGAAGAAAAGATTCAGATTTAAGTCATTGTTCATTGAAAATATTCCCCTCCACCACAGCTCTCAAATCTAATTCACTCTTACATTCAATTTTACACATTAAAATGTGTTTAAAAACACGTTGAGTCATGTCACAATTGAAAAACAATGATGTGTGTTGACTTCAAACCTGGTGTGGCACGTCTTGTGGTGCAATTTTTGAATCATTTGACTAAATTACATTTTTTTGGGTAAAATAACCCTGTTTGAGGCACAATGTGATGTTGAGTAATATAGTAATTAAGCTACTTAATATAAAATACATTTGATATGCACTCACAAGTGAGCATATTTTAAAGCGTTGCTCATACAGTCACATTTTAGCTCATACACTGTGTGTTTTGTAATGTCTATATTCAGTCAAGAGCTTGTTTCTTTAACGTCAGGCTCTTTCAGCACTGTGGACTTCTAGAAATTAAAATCTTGTTAAAAAAAAATTCACACTATCACTAGTAGGGCTGTCACGATTGTGAAATTTGGCTGACGATTAATTGTCAAGCAAATAGTTGCGATTATGACGGTTAATTGTCTCGTTAAGGGCTTTCACGATTAATTGTCATAGCTTATAAATTGTCATATTTCTTAAAGTGTGCTTTTTTTCTGCATGTGTGCTTCATACACCTTAAGAAGTCATTTTTATATATTTAACTTCAAAAATATAAATCAAATAATAAAATAGGGATAATAAATAATAGATATAAATTGAGCTGCTCGTTGCATAATAGTCTTTGTCTTTTCAAACATTTTTCTCAACACAACTTTGGTAACGTGTGAGCGGCAGGGTAAATTAAAGGGGGTCGCACTTTGGACATAAACGGCAATGCTCAATGTCAAAATCCTGAAGAGCCACGTAGCGCAACTCGAATAATTTTCCATTAAATTCAACCCAAATCATTATAAAAGTACATAGATTATTTACGCTAGCCATCAATGGCTGATATATTGTGTATATGTATCTTTCATTTAGTCTACACAATGTATTTTCACTTACAAGTATGACGATCTGTTCAATGCTACATACAGAGATATTGCAGAATAAACATCGCCATTTCTAATCGTTCAGTTTGCACAGCTGCACCTGTTTCATACACAAACCTGCAAACTCATCAACGTCACTTTGTTCATTCTTGAAGAAGTGCAAAAACCTTCGTAACTTTGGACTGCCATCTGTTGCACCGCTTCAGCTCGTCCTGTGTGTGTGTTTGTGTGTGTGTGCTTCAGTAAATGTTATATCACCCGTTGCTATTTATATTCCCAATACTATTACACCAGATTGTTAAGCAGAGGCCAACTGAGTGAGTTGGAAAGCACGCAAATTAGGCTTCTAATTTAAATGTCGGCTAATTTTGATTTATCGATGCCTCAAAAATATATCGATAAAATAATGTGCCGATCAGTAAACTATATATCGATATTTTATGACATCCCTACTAAATACACTCAATTAAATTATATTTTCAAAATTTGGCAAAATTACAGCTTGATTGGAAATGACTCCCTAATAATAGTATTCTGCTCACAAGTGATATTTCCCTTGATTTTTCTGTTTTCTTCAAACATCAGCTGTCTCATATTTGATCTCAAGCATGCTCTTCACTGACACTTTTGTCCACTTGGTTAACAAGTACATTAACTTTTGAAAAAACTAGATTATCATAGTTTAGAACATGTAATATTTTGTATTTTTATAATAGATTTTCATAGTGTAATATTGAAAGTCTGGGTCTGGGACAATGCTAAAACAGTCAAATCTGTACATAAAAGGCATTTAAAAAGTAGCAAAAATAAATTAAGAAGTCCTGGTATAAAATTCCTTCATATAACAAAAAGAAAAAAGTTGAAATCTGAAATATCTCTCCTTTCATTCTTGTCTTCAGGCGGCGTCTTCAGCTCTCAGCAGTCTGGGTCACGTCTACACAGCGATTGGTGACTACCCCAATGCCCTGGCCAGCCACAAGCAGTGCGTCCTGCTGGCCAAACAGTCTAAAGATCAGCTCTCTGAAGCCCGGGAGCTGGGCAACATGGGAGCCGTCTACATCGCAATGGGCGACTTCGACAATGCCGTTCAGTGCCACGAACAGCACCTGGGCATCGCCAAGACCCTCTGCAACAAACGGGAAGAGGCACGTGCCTACAGCAACCTGGGGAGCGCTTACCACTACCGGCGCAACTTTGACAAGGCCATGTCCTACCACACACATGTGCTGGAGCTCGCCCAGGAGCTGGAGGAGAAGAGCATTGAGATGAGGGCATACGCAGGGCTGGGTCACGCCGCTCGATGTATGCAAGACCTTGAGAGGGCAAAGCAGTACCACGAACAACAGCTCAGCATCGCTGAAGGCCTCAAGGATCGTGCCGCAGAGGGCAGGGCTTCATCTAACCTGGGTGAGTGTACAGAATGAGGAAGTCATTCAGTTTTATTCAATGGAATGGATCTATAATCATGTTTTGTCATGCTGTGATTTGCCTTTAGAAATTACGTATGATAATTTTATTTTCAACTTAATGCTTTGATACATCAGTCATCTGGAAGGAGTACCTGCCTCTCGCAGCTGCATTAAACATCACACGGTAAATAAGTCTATGAAACATACGCTGGAAAAATTTAAGCCGTCTCACTCTGACTTTTATTGCTCCAATCTCACATTCCCTCCCTCTGCCGACACCCGCTCCATCAATCTGATCCAAAACGCTTCGTGCTCTCAAATAAATAGATGAACTCTCAAAGAAAAATGTTGCCACCCAAATGCTAATATCAAAACTGATAACAGAGACTGGAGTGCACTAGATCACACTAAATATGAGAGGACAAATAAGGTGTTATGTAAAACTAGATTTTACATTTTAATAGACAATGTGAGTGGTGCATCATGTGCAAAAAAACACGATGCTAGAGTTAATAGTTGCCAAGGTGTTTTGAGTGGTTTTTAGCACATAACTGTGTGGTTGCTAGATTATACTGAGTATTTTAGCGCATTGCTACAGTATGTGGTTGCTGTGGTATTCTGGGTGGTTGCTAGAGTGTTCTGGGTGGTTGGTAGTGGGTTCTGAGTGTTTTTAGTGCATAGCTATGTGGTTGCTACCTGTTTTAGGTGGTTGCTAGGGTGTTTTGGGTAGTTGCCAGGCTGTTGCGGTGTGATTGCTAAGATGTTCCGGGTGGTTTTTAGTACATAACTTACCTAAGTTAACATACACAAGTTGTTATTATTTATTTTTTTCTAAGGTTTTCTGAGTGTTTTTAGTGCATAGCTATTTTGGTTGCTAGGGTATTCTGGGTGATTGCTAGGGTTTTGTGGGGTGGTTGCTGGGGTGTTCAGGGTAGTTGCTTGGGTGTTGATATGTGGTTGCTAGACTGTTTTGAGTGTTTTTAGCGCATAGCAATGTGGTTTCTGGGGTGTTTAGGAGGTTGCTAGAGTGTTATGGGGTGGTTGCCAAGGTGTATTGGGTAGTTGCCAGACCATTGCAATGTGTTTGCTAAGTTGTTCTGAGTGTTTTTAGCCCATAGCTATATTGGTTGCTAGGGTATTCTGGGTGGTTGCTAAGGTTTTGTGGGGTGGATGCTAGGGTGTTCTAAGGTGGTTGCCAGTGCATTGCTATGTGGCTGCTAGGTTGTTTAGAGTGGTTGCTAGGATGTTCTGGATTGTTGCAAGGGTGTTCTGTGGTGTTTGCGAGGGTGTTTTAGGTAGTTGCCAGGCTGTTGCTATGTGATTGCTAAGGTGTTCCAAGTGTTTTTTAGTGCATAACTATGTGGTTGCTAGGGCGTTCATGTGGTTATTAGGGTGTTCTGAGTGTTTTTAACACATATCTGTGTGGTTGCTAGGGTGGTCTGTGTGGTTGCTAAGGTGTTCTGGATGTTTGCTAGGGTGTTCTGGGGTAGTTGTGAGGGTGTTTTAGGTAGTTGCCAGGCTGTTGTTATGTGATTGCTAAGGTGTTCCAAGTGTTTTTAGTGCATAACTATGTGGTTGCTAGGGCATTCATGTGGTTGCTAGGGTGTTCTGAGTGTTTTTAGCGTATATATATGTGGTTGCTAGGGTGTTCTGGGTTGGTGCCAGAGTATTGCTTTGTAGTTTCTAGGGTGTTCAGGGTGGTTGCCAGGCCATTGCTATGTGTTTGCTAAGGTGTTCTGAGTGTTTTTTAGTGCATAGCTATGCGGTTGCTATAGTATTCAGGGATGGTTGCTAGGGCATTGTTATGTAGTTGTTAAGGTGTTCAGGGTGGTTGTTTGGGCATTGATATGTGGTTGCTAGGGTGTTTTTGGTGGTTGTTAGGGTGTTGATATGTGGTTGCTGGGATGTACTGGGTGGTTGCTATGGCATTGATATTTGGTTGTTACTGTGGTCTGGGTGGTTGCCATGGTGTTGCTGTGCAGTTGCAGGGGTGTTGTAGGTGGTTTTCAGGTGTTGCTATGTGGTTGCTAGGGTGTATATGGTGGTTGATTGCCAGTGTGTTGCTAGCTGTCTTACAGTCTCTAACTGTTCTATTTGTGCAAGACTGAAGTGATGATGAATTTGCGTAGTAACACGTGGAAGTCGTCTTAGGGTGATCTTTATGGCCTATGAAGCTTTCATGATAAAAAATCTGATTTTTCTTCCCAGGTTTGTTTGTCTTTGATAAATTCATGTTGAACGTGTTTAAGATCAGATGAGCTAATTTGAAAGGGGGAATATTATGAGTATGTTATACCTGGCATCTCTAAGGTTTTTACTCTAATAATCAAGCTTATTGTTTAGATTTAATGATATTGAAAAGGAGGCAGAGATGAGACACGCTCGTTGTGAGTAATATATCCTCTGAGGACTCATGTTGAAAATACATGGCTGACAGATGGTTGCCCCACCTCCAAACCATCTCCACACTGTTTGTCTCTCAATCCAGGACAGGGAGCAGCTCGATTTGATCGATCGGAATTATTAATAGCTGGAAGGGGTGAAAGAAGAGTAGCGCTTATGAAATTAACAATCTTATGCAGTGCTTACAATCAAACTACCTGACAACAGCAGTGCACAAATTGATCATGTTGCCAAAGCTGGATTTTGAGAAAGTCAGCAAATATTTCATGGTAAAACAGCCTTGTTTGATAAAGGTTTAACATGTTTGCTTGTACAGTTTTAACCCGTTGACAAACTTTGGTCTCGACAAACATGTCATTGATATTTTTAACATATAATGTTTATCTAAAAATCAGTAATACTTTACAATAAGGTTCTATTCGTTAGCATTAGTGAATGTATTTGGTGTCATGAACTAACAATGAACAGTATTGTTTACAGCATTTATAAATATTAGTTAATTTTAATTTATGAAAATACAATTGCTCATTGTTTGTTCATGTTAGTTCATAATGCATGAACTAATGTTAGCATATGCAGTTTTTTATATAAAAAAAATTTGTCAGTATATGTTGATATTATACATTTTTCATTGTTTGTCCATGTTATCTAATGTAGTTAAGTAATGTATACAAACATTATTTTAAAGTGTTACCAAAAGATCCACGTCTAAATGTATTTTTTACTGTATTATAAACAGTGATTTGAGTTAATGTTTTGCTTATATTGTCCACACTGAATTATTTGGTTAACATTGTATCAATACCGTAATTTCAGTAGTCGATACTAGTACCAGCTAAAATGAATAATTTAATAATATAACTTGCACAATGCGGCAAGTTGCAACATTGTTCACCAATCGCAAACTAAATTCCGCTTCGTGCAGTGCCTATCAACATTAATAAGTTGTATTTTTTATTATTGTTAAAACATTGAAACGTTGTTAAAATGTACATCGATCTCACGTTTAAATAGCGTAAAGCAGTTCTGCCCACCGATAGTTGCGCAAATAAAAAAGTCGAATGTACATCACTCTCACACCTAAATAGCATAAAGCAGTTCTGCCCACCGATAGTTGCGCAAAAAAAAAAAAGTTGAATGTACATCACTCTCACGCATAAGTAGCGTAAAGCAGTTCTGCCCACCGATAGTTGCACAAATAAAAAAAAAGTTGAACGTACATCTCTCTCACGCATAAATAGCGTAAAGCAGTTCTGCCCACCGATAGTTGCGCAAATAAAAAAAAAGTTGAACGTACATCACTCTCATATATAAATAGCGTAAAGCAGTTCTGCCCACCGATAGTTGCGCAAATAAAAAAAAAGTTGAATGTACATCACTCTCACGTATAAATAGCGTAAAGCAGTTCTGCCCACCGATAGTTGCGCAAATAAAAAAAAAGTTGAACGTACATCACTCTCACGTATAAATAGCGTAAAGCAGTTCTGCCCACTGATAGTTGCGCAAATAAAAAAAAAAAGTTGAACGTACATCACTCTCACGCATAAATAGCGTAAAGCAGTTCTGCCCACCGATAGTTGCGCAAATGGTGCAAAATCTCTAAGAGTTGACACATTTCTTCGGTATCAGTTTGGTGTATCCGATTACAAAGTAATTATTTACTGTAATCAAATTACTTTTTAGTTATAAAAAGTAATGTAATACATTACATTTTAAATGATTGTAATCAAATTACAGTTACTGACTTTAAATTAATGTAATTACTTTTAAGTACATTATATGCGCTAAACTAATATGTATAATACATTTGAAATATTAATTAATATGTAAGTCTGTTAGCATTTCTGTGACAGCTGAAGTGTGTGCGACAATGAATGAGGAATTATAGACATTTTGAATTTGAGCGGAAAACAAAATACTTTTCTAGGAAAAGAAATTTAGAAAGTACCGGATTTTTTTTTTCATCATCTTAAAGGTCCTGCGACTTATATATGTAATTTATACATAACTGATGTCAGTCGGTCAATCACGCGCAGCGAAACAGATGAAAACATCAGTCATAGAGAAGATAGAAGCGTTTTAAAGATTCCAGATTAGAATATTTTGCCTTTCCAAAGTACTTTATGGAACCAGTTTAAATACTTTGTCTTCATAACTTTATTGTTGTAACAAACTCTAGACCGCTGCCAAATGCAACTCCTCACATGCCCACAAAATGATGTTTCACCACAAATTCAGTCAGTGAACTGGATAATGAATACATTGCAAAGAGGGTTGCAAATATCAGAAATATCCACAGATAGACAGTCGCTAATGTTAATGAATGAATAGAATACAACAGGCAAAGTGTTTTACTTGCAAACGCTGTTTATTTGTGCACAGCATAGAGTTGCTGATGTTATAAACAGATGTGGCGTACTTGTCACGTTTCTTTCATGAAACATAAACAGAATATGAGAAACTTACACACGACTACTTAAAGCAAATTCTCATGTTTAAAACAAGCCCAAAAACACCGTGATACGATGTGTAGATTCTGAGGTACTGTAATCTTCACATAGCGCATTTGACATCTGAGCGGCTGAAGGGAAGTCTTCTCCCAGCTCCTTATGACTGCCGCATGCAACCTCTGTCAGTGCGACTTAAACAGAGATGCGACTTATATGTGTTTATTTATTTTTTTTACTCTAAACAACGTGATTTTGACCGAGAGCGACTTATAGTCAGGTGTGACTTTATTTATGGAAAATACGTTAACTTAAATGTAAAATATTAAGTATTGTGTTTACTTTTTAGATGAAGTAACCAGTAATCTGATTACATTGTTAGAGAGGAAGTAATTGGTAATTTGTAGTGGATTACTTATTTTGAGTAACTTACCAAACGCTGCTCGGTATATATCATCATACCGCCCAGTCCTAATGCAATTCGTTAATTTGATAGGATTCATAATTGTCGAAATCATACACTATATATTTTTCCGCCACGGCTGACTTGAAGTTTTTTGAGCCTGTATCTGGCTGGCTTGAAATAGAGTCTGTACTCGGTACCATCGGTAATGTAGAAAGACTGGTATTTTTTAGATTTAGCGAAAAACACAAACCTGTGTCCTTCTCGCTCTAATCAAAACATGTTTCCATCATCTCAAAGCCAAGAAATCAGCTTACACATTGTTCCTCCTGTTTCACTCAGGTGTGCTATGAGAGTGTAGCTTTAGCATTCCATCGCGACTCATATTTTATTAATAGAGGTTTTGAGTTGGGTTGTACTTGCGATATTTAAGCCCTGAGCAATGTGAATTCGATCCTTGTTGTGATAGTGCTGAGTAGATGGTAACCAGAGGCTTTTCTCTTTCGCATTTATGACCCCACAGGCCATAAATGCACTTCACACTGTGGTTACCGTCTCCAGCGTGAAAAGACGAGGAGATTGATGTGGAGAGTGTGTGCGTATTGGCTTTAGCTGTGTGTTTGTGGGTTTTGCTGCATGTGTGTGGGATTTTCTCTCGTGGTTTTAGAACATTACACATTGTTGATATGCATTTTCTATGCTCCATAGCTGTAGGCAGGATATTTCTGGTTTATTCAATTTCATTTTCTTTAGATTAATACTCTGAGTCATTTAAGCTTGGGAGCAGCTTTGGAACTAATGCTTCTCACTAATGTAATGAATAGCTTCTCATATAGTCGGTAGACCAACATTTTAGCTGTTTATTGGATAGCCTTTTGGTCAATAACATTATGTAGGTGTCAAATAACCACTTTTGCTCTTTTCCCTTTGGCGTTGCTTTGACAGTTGTACCAGCGATTCAAGCAGGGTCACATTTGAGGCAACCAGTTATTTTGTGCGGTATCCAACACGCTGTGGCAGTGTAAGTCTGCAAAAACACTCCAAAAACCACCAGGGATATAAAGGAAACACTGGAAGATTTCAAAATAGATCATCATTTATGAAAAACAGTCTCAACACTGACTGATGTCAAAGGAATTGTTCACCGTCATTTACTAATAGTTTCCATTTTGGGGTGTTTATCAACAATCTATTAATGGTATGAAACACTAACCATAATTTGCTGAACTCAAAGTGGATGCCGAGAATTAACACAAGCTTTTCCGAAAGACTTTTGTTGGCAGCCGCCTGTGTACCGCAGTTTTGCGACTACTTTACTCTTTGTCTGAAGCCAACAACAAAGCTGACCCTAGACTCACAAGAAACTCTGTGCGTTCAAAGTCTGCCATTTGTTTGTCCTCAATCTCCCTCGAGCCTTTCGACTTTGAGCTATTAAACATACAGCAGAATATCGGGCTGAGTTAGTTCAACTTTTCAGACATTTCAATGGAAGGAGACGAGACAGGAATGTTTTTAGGAAAGGCAGAAAACGTAACAAAGGAAAATACCTGTCAAACTGACATGACTGCTGAAATATTGCTGCAGTTGTTTTTTTTATTTTATGTCAGACAGCATTTTTTTATGAAGCCACCTCACAAACAATCTTGTTTTCTGTTAAGTAACTAGTAGAGTATAATTTTGAGGTGAAGGCAGTAAGAGCGGTCGTTTGTTGTCGCCATCCTCAGCCAATAAAGTGTAGTAGTGACCACCTACTTTTTTAAAAGCTTTTCAGAAAGATACAACAGGGTTATTCCATGTCAAATAAGCCAAATAATCAACCAATTTATATTATTTGTTATCAGGACCATTTCTAGATGGTGCACTCAGACAAAGGTCAAAGATGATTTAGAAAAAGTAGTTTGGTTTCCGACCATTGAAAATGGCATAAATTTGACAATTTACATTAAAAATGACTATATAAAAGCTTCTGAAGTTATTGGCACTCAAACTTTGAAAATGCAACACAAAAAGTAATTCTCCAGTGTTTGGACTCACACCATTGGCATATAATGCAACAAGAGGTGCTGAAGTCAATTTATTTTAGTAATAGACCTACTTATCTCTGTGTAAAAATAAAATAATGATGCTGCCACCTTTCTAATGTACGTTTTTGACCCCCTCTGAAAATAATGGATTATTCTGTAAATATTTTTCCATGTCATTTAATATTTTGGCTTTCACCGTTTTTAATGTATTCCTTTCACCTATGGAAAATATTAAAAACTTAAGTTTTAAATTTGGCTTTTAAATAATAATAAAAAAAAATAAAAAATAATTTGGAATTCCCAATGTGCTCTAAGTCCTTGTGATGGATTAGTGACTCGCCTCAATCTGGGTGGCGGAGGACGAATCCCAGCTGCCTTTGTGTCTGAGACCATCAATCCACACATCTTATCACGTGGCTTGTTGAGCGCGTTACCGTGGAGATATAGCACGTGTGGAGGCTTCACGCTATTCTCCACGGCATCCATGCACAACTCACCACATGCCCCACCGAGAGCGAGAACCACATTATGGCGATCATGAGGAGGTTACCCCATGTGACTCTACCCTCCCTAGCAACCGGGCCAATTTGGTTGCGTAGGAGACCTGGCTGGAGTCACTCAGCAAACTCCAGGGTTGGTAGCCAGCGTCTTTACCACTGAGCTACCCAGGCCCCCGAAATTACCTTTTTTTTAAAAGTTAAAATCATATGGTGCATTCAAGTCCTCTTAAAAGGTTCATATTTATGAGATCAGAAATCGTAAATAGGATGTGATATGCTTGCAAGTGATTTTTTTTTGGAAAGAACGGACACGTTTTGCCATTTCATATTTCTCTATTTTTCGCTTACTAGCGAAGGCATAAATCTTTTTTAGCACCAATGCAACAAAATAAAGAGCAAAGCCACGCATTAAGTGTGTAATTAATGCTTTATCCATTTTATCATTCTAATGCCACATATAATGATAGGAAATGTAGTTGTGTTGAAAATGCTTGGCACTGCATAAACCAGCTAAATGAGTCATATTTTCTGGAAGGTTTTATGATTATTCATCATTAGCAGTACAAAAAATGCATAACTGCACAATCAGAGTAAAACTTCATTATTACCCATTTTTTCCAGCCATGATTCATCAATCGACACGCCCCCAACTCGGAAAGTCGGGGCTCAAAGAAAATCCCAGGTTTCCCTCTCATAATTACAACTTTGTGGTGAATGATAAGATCATTCCGACATGACACGACCAAGAGTTTAAAAATTCCGATATTTGCATTACACAATTGTGACATTATATCAGAGTAAAGCTGTCTATTATTAAATGTACCATATTAAGAATTTAACACATATATAATGACTGCTGATTTGGTCCGTTTCATTTAGTTATCAAAATTCCATCAGAGGAACGCAAGCTTTGATGGTGAGTCTATGCTAAAGCTAATTAATTTGGAATGTCTCAGCCGTTACCAAGAAGGGAACACTTGAAATGCGACAGCTATGTAATGAGTTCAAGTAGGACATTCTCGGGTACAAAATAAAATAAAAAAGTCATAGCGTTCCAGTCATTTGGGGTTGAAGATTGTGCCATTTGAAGATTAAATGACTACATTTCACAGGCATTCGGGCAGATCTCCCGCCTGGGGAGGAGAGTATTTTTAATGTTTGTTTGAAGGGCTGCCCATCACACGTTCCACATAGCGGAGTAACAAAGCCGAACGACATCATCAAAATCCCACTTGTGCTAATGTAGGCAGTGGCTTTAAGAGCGCAGCCTCTCCTTTAGCCAAATACTGCAGCATCGTAATTATTATTCATCCCTTTTTCCACGCCGCTGTAGAGTTTTTAACCTTTTTACTGACCTCTGATCAGCCCCAAAGCCGTTTCCCCATCTCATGCCACGCTGATATTGGCTCAAAGGAATTAACTTTAGTGATGGGGCCATGTGTATTCTTGCAGTGTCCGCAGGCGGCCTTGTAATCTTCTTACCTGACCAATCAGAGTGCAGATTTCTTTGTTTTGTTGCCATGATCCTATCCTTCAAGAGTGCCGGTGATGATGTTGACTATGCAGTGCAAAACATAATTTTCTTCTTTGCCAGTAAATTTTTTTTTAAAACAAACATTTACTTATCAAGTCATTTAATTATTGTCTTAGATTTCAAGTCTTGTTTTCAGAGAAAACTAAATTTATAATAGTGATAATTCAATACTATATTTAATACTATAATAGTGAGGTTTATGCTTACTACAATAACAAAAATGGCAGTGGAATAAGAAAAAATAACTTAATTCAAAGAGAAAACAAGTTTGTTTTTCTCACCCATTGGCATTTATTTATTTATTTTCTTGTTTTAAGCATGAATATCACTACATTTTGTTCAATTTCTCTGAATTCATAATGTAGTATTGTATGTCATTTTGCTTCTGAAGTAAATGTGTCTTGTTTTAAGGATGATTATAGATTTTTTTACAGGAAAACAAGGCAAAAATACTGAGCATGCTAGCAATTTAATTGTGTAAATGATTCAGTAGTTTATGTCGTTTGTACCCATTGGGGACAGATAACAGCTTTAAAAACAGTGGGGAGTATTTATGTATTTACAGTGTAGAGTAGAATTGTTCAGCTCAGCATTTCTATTCTTATCTTAAAGGAATAGTTCACCTTAAAATGAAAATGATGTCATTTACTCACTCTCATGTTATTCCAAACCATATGACTTTCTTTCTTCAATGGAGCACAAAAGGAGAATATTATGCTGAATGTCAGCCTCAGTCACCTTTCACTGGCATTGTATGGAAAAAAAAATGCAATGAAAGTGAATGGTGACTGAGACTAACATATTGCATTACATCCGCTTTAGTGATCCACGGAAGAAAGAACATCATAAGGGTTTGGAACTACATAAGGTTGAGTAAATGATGGCAGAATTTTAATTTTTGGGTGAACTATCCCTTTAAAGATGCAGTATGTAATATTCAGAAACCCTTATTATTAATGACACCTGTGGCCGTTAAGTGAACTGCAGCCAGCTACCTGTTGCTCATGCTCGTGCTTGTGCACACACTCCATAGGGATGCGAGCAAGCATCGACCAAAACAATGACGTAACGTACAAAGAGACTGAACGTGATCCACCGGCATCATGCTGACAGATGAGGTAGCATAATTAAAATTACACAGTTATGACTGTTTTACTACAAACTTTGAGACTGTATATTATATTTGACTCTCCAGTGCTGGAACTGGGCTAAAACAAAGTGTGGATATAGGTCTGACTATGTGAGACTGTAGTTTGAAGTAATCACTTTTCTTTGTATGATACATTGACTGCATTTATACGATAGCCTATGTTGGCGTTAACTAGCTAGCCAGCTTTATCAATAGCTGTTAGCTAAATTTGGTGGATGATGACAGTAGCTGTTTATAAAATAGACTGTACATTATAAATATGTTGACACAATTCAGTATTGATGTGATTCCAATTCAACTGTCATTTTGATATATCGATGCGCTATTGTTTTATAATAATAGAATGTATGTATTTTACATTACACTAATGAATGGGTCTTTTTGCATTATCTGGAACATTGTCTAACATTCATTTCATGTGTTATTGTAGTTTACCTTGCTGAATAATTACAGATTACCTTTGTTTATGACAGTTACTGTGCAGGCAAGATTAAGTTAACTAAAATTACACAGATCAATCCTTATGGCACTATATTTCACATGCTTTGCTGTTATGTAAGCTAAATGAGAAGAACGCCAATTCTTCAGGGTCGGTTTTGATCCCCAAAACCGACCGAAGTTCCCTCCAGGAATCAAATGCCCTGCCGATGTTCACTCTAGTTTTAGCTCGACCACGATCAGGTTTCCGCTTAGCCAGATGGGATTCAGTAGATAAATGTTTTTTTTGGCTTACTCGGAGTTTGTGTAGGAGTCGGTGTTGTGCTGGGAGCCGGACGTTTGCTGGATCCCATTTCTAAGATAACCATACCTAGTTTTGCAATTTGTCACTGTTGAGTAGCGGAAGAGAAGCACTGAGCCAAGGCTCTCGGGAGCGTGCATAAACATCACACCCTTTGGATTTCCCCGGCAAAAGCGACCCGCTCCCTTCGCATGAAAATCAGTCTACAGGCTTTAATAGGCAACCTAGGAAGTCCGGGAAGGGCTCATTTTTTAAGTTGCGTTACAAGCCGTTTACACATTGGCAAAAAAAAAAGGCAAATATTACATGAAAATTGTTTCATATTGCACCTTTAAGGTAGATATATAGGTTGTGTTATCATTGCCTATTGTGTTTTTTAGCTTACAGTCTGCAACAATTATACCGTCAAAAACGTACCGGCAGGACCAATCATTTGAAAACAGACCTGTTTCTCTCATCAAAGATTTTTTTTTCCATGCACAAACAATGCCATGTGTGTGCTTGCACATTTCATTGTTGACGTCTCAAAGGAATCGTTTTCAAATGCGCTTCTATCACTCTCTGTCTCAAGCGCTGCTCGCTGATAAATGAAGAATCGTGAGGTTAAGTAATGATAATTAGCCACTGAAGACTGGGGCTGTTTTAGAAGAAATATTTGTGAATAGAAAGTCATTCTAATGGGCCCTTGGTGTCAGGATACCAGCATGGCACAGGATCTAATTGGATTTACCACATGCTGGTAATTCTGCCTTGGCACATGTGTATTGACAGTGAGCAGATGGGCAACCCCTTGCCCATTTTGATGCCCCCTGTCATATTCTTCTTAGACACTCAGTGCCCCATGGTTGAATCAGTAGACCAAAAGATTTCCTTCAAGATGCCAATCATTCTATCGACAATGGCTTCACCTGGCTTGAAAAAATGGCTTGCAAGTTTAAAATAGTTTTATAATCTTGAAGTCTGAAGGTATTACAGGCCTAAACAGTCAGAAAAACATACAAAAAGAATGTAATATAGACAGAGAGACAGATCAAACATTAGATGGATTGATGGATGGATGGATGGATGGATGGAAAGAAAGATCGACCACTAGATAAAAAGGATGATAGATAGATAGACAGATAGATATATAGCTAGCTAGCTAGATAGAAGTCTTGTGTGTGTTTACATCTGAACAATTTGAGTTTAAAATCACGAACATTCCATGTCCCATTTCAACATTCCGCCAATGTAAGTCTAGGGTATGTTTGGAATTTTGATAATTTTTTATGGGAAAACTTTAAGTGTGATCAGTTAGGAAAGTCATAGCAACCCGAGTCAGAACAGGCTGTAGGTCTGTAGCAAGTTTGGTGGATGTAGCTTGAAAGCTGTAGTAGAAGCTACAATTAAAATTTTTGGTCTTAGTTTTGGAATTCTGGAAAAACCCTAAACCAAGTCTGTAGAATAACAGTATGTGTTTAAGCCAACATAATGAGAAACATTATTTTGCGCTCATAATATATATTTCATTTCATTTTATTTGCATGTAGCATTGTTTTTTCCCTTGACGTCTGTGACCCAATCAGAACATACATGCCACCTTTTTTTTTTGGACCCACCAGTTGAGAAACATTGCTCTAAAAACTGTCATCTTGCACACTTATAGTTTTCTTTGGCATATATTCCTTGGCATCTCACCTCCAAGGAACAGGGCACATTTTCAAGTCAGCCGGCATCTTCGACAATTACACAGACATTGCCAACAACTTCCCAGTTTTGCCCCACCAACACATCTTGTTTTCCACTCATCCTAGCAGTTTTCATGATCCCAGATACTCAGCGAATGGTGCTCTGTTTTTTAAAGGAAAGGAACGATGTTGAGGGAGCCAACTGGTGTGGACCACAATTAATGTTTCCCGCTGCTGTTGCCCACAAACCCATTTTCCATCAAAAGTATTCATTAGCCTTTTCCCCACCTCTCCACTCTCTGTTCCACAACTTTGACCATTGAGACTTTCCTCATATTGAAACCAAAGAGGCTGGACTTTAATGTTATGACGGTAATGGTAATTTGATGGAAAAGTGGTGAGACAACAAGTAGGGGGACCCAAATTTGCCAAGACTTCTCTCGGGTTAGAACAGAACTGGCTGTTTTGATTGTTATCATTATATATCGCTTTCTCTTTAGGGTGCAGAAAACTTTGATTTTAGCGGAATGAGACAAAGCATGTCAGGTCAGATCAGATCTCATTTTTTAATTAAAAGATACTTTAAAGGCTTCAACACTTTTGCTCAGATTTTAATTTCTTTCCATTTGGATGATTTGCTGGAGATATGTTGAAGATCAGGACTGTCTTAAATGCAAAGCTAATCTTCAAACTCAGATAGCAGATAGATGAAGAGAAATTTTAGATAACGAAACATTCTTCTGTATGAAACGATTCTCTTTTCCCTTACAGGAATCATTCACCAGATGAAAGGGGATTACGAAACTGCTCTGAAGCTGCACAAGGCTCATCTCTCCATCGCCCAGGAACTAAATGATTATGCCGCCCAGGGCAGGGCATATGGAAACATGGGCAATGCTTACAATGCCCTCGGTGCCTTCGACCAGGCAGTGCGCTACCACAGACAAGAGCTGCAGATATCCATGGAGGTGAATGACCGTGCCTCACAGGCGTCAACTCACGGGAATCTTGCAGTGGCATACCAAGCTCTTGGGGCTCATGATCGAGCATTACAACATTACCAGAATCATTTAAATATTGCTCGAGAGTTGCGAGACATTCAGAGCGAAGCTCGGGCTCTGGGCAATCTTGGAAATTTCCACTGCTCCCGAGGAGAGTTTCCGCAAGCCGTACCCTACTACGAGCAGTACCTACGACTTTCCACAGACCTCCAGGACATGGAGAGCGAGGGCAAGGTCTGTCACAATCTGGGATATGCGCACTACTGTCTGGGCAACTTCCATGAGGCGGTGAAGTACTACGAGCAAGATCTGGCACTTGCAAAGGACCTCCACGACAAGCTGAGTCAAGCCAAAGCATACTGCAATCTGGGCCTGGCCTTTAAGGCTCTTGCCGACTATGCCAAGGCAGAGGAGTGCCAAAAATACCTTCTCTCCTTGGCGCAGTCACTTAACAACTCACAGGCTCGATTCAGGGCCTTGGGAAACCTCGGAGATATCTTTCTCTGCAAGAAGGACGTTCCTGGAGCGGTCAAGTTTTACGAGCAACAGTTGTCTCTTGCACATCAAGTCAAGGATCGCAAGATGGAGGCTAACGCTTACGCCGCATTGGGCGCAGCCTACCGGATGCTACAGAAGTATGACAAGGCCTTAGGGTACCACACCCAGGAACTGGAGGTTTATCAGGAGCAAGGTGACATCCAGGGTGAGTGCCAGGCTCACGGGCATCTAGCTGCCGTCTACATGTCCCTTGGCAAGTATACAATGGCGTTTAAATGCTACGCAGAGCAGCTTGAGCTGGGCCAAAGATTAAAGGACCCCAGTGTTGAGGCCCAGGTCTACGGTAACATGGGAATTACTAAAATGAACATGGGTGTAATGGAGGAGGCCATTGGATATTTCGAGCAACAGTTGGCGATGTTGCAACAGCTCAGTGGCAACGAAGCCGTACTGGATCGAGGTCGTGCTTATGGTAACCTAGGAGACTGCTATGACTCGCTGGGGGATTTTGAAGAGGCTATTAAGTATTATGATCAGTATCTCTCAGTAGCACAGAGCCTAAACCATATGCAGGACCAAGAGAAGGCCTACAGAGGTCTGGGCAATGGACACAGGTAAGATTTTTTGTTTATTGTCTTGTGTTATCTGTCAATGGACCTTACAAGAGATCCAGAAAATATTTGGACACTTAAAGCCATTGTTTGCAATTACTTTTTTTGTCAACTGGTGTCACAGTGATTTTTAGTGGATGTATGAAGTTCCTCTCAAGTTCACACAGGTGTCCTAGCAGAGTAACCACATGTGGAGTTCAGCACATTATATACAATATATATGAACATTTTGTACTAACATTTGACAACCACAGAACAGCAGATTGTTTCCCAATATTCAGATGCAGACTCACATTTTTCAAGACTTGAATGATTAAATATACATGTACATACACTACCAGTCAAAGTTTGGACACAATTAGTCATACTTTATTATTATTATTTTCTGCATTTTAAAATAATAAAAGTCATAAAAACTGTAGAATAACACAAATAGCAGCTTGGAAATTAAACAGTCACCAATAAATCAAATCAGACAGACAGACAGGTAAATAGATAGATAGATAGACAGACAGACAGACAGACCGAAAGACAGACAGACAGACAGACAGACAGACATCAGATAGATAGACCGACAGACAGACAGACAGACAGACTGACTGACTGACTGACAGTTAGACAGACAGACAGATATATCTCTGCCATAATTGAAGAGGGTCGCACAACTGATGCTTCTTGTGGACGACATGGCACGTTCTAAAATTCGAAACAATAGTTTTCTATTAAGGTTTGCCAAGCTACAACCCAAATCATTATAAAAAGACATTGATTATTTACCCTAGCCATCACTGGATTATATATTGTGTATATGATTCTTTCATGTAGCCTACACAACGTATTTTCATTTACAAGTACGTATTTTTGTGGTTTGACGGCTTGAATGAAACCTATTCAATGCTACATACAGAGAAATTCCATAATAAACATTGCCATTAGTTTGCGCAGTTACACCAGTTTCATATACTAACCTGCAAACTCATCAATGTCACTTTGTTCATTCTTGAAGAAGTACAAAAACCTTTGTAACTTTTGTGTGTACGTTGACTAGATTCATAACTTTGTACTGCCACCTGCACCGCAACTCTACCCGCAGTGAGGCACTTCTCGTGTAGTGTGCAACCCCTTTTACTCACCCTCATGTCATTCCAAACTCCTATATATTCTTCTGTGAAAATAAAAAGTCATATCAGTTTTGAACAACAGGAGGATGAGTAAATTATGATATGATTTTCATTTTCAGATTAACTGTCCCTTGAAATGTAAGATAATCAAAAAGGATAACACACAGACTGTTTTTTGTTGGTTAATCCACTTGGTGCAGTAATTCAGATGGAGTTTGACTGCTAAAATCTTTGTTCTGCGCACTGCTAGACACTCCTGCTTCTACACAAAAGCCTCAGTGTTATCCGCCATACATCCATTTTAATTAATATCCAATCAGCCTTTTAGCTCTTCAACTCCCATCACAGAGTGGATTCTGCTTACCTGCCCCCTCCACAAGTGCATGGGCATCCAGATATGATGAATGGTTTGCCGCAGGGGCCTGTCAAACCTTGATGCTGCTGTTTGTGTGGCTAGAACCACGCTGAGCTCGCAATGAGCCGACCTCATATAGTGTGTATCATCCAAACCGCAGTCCAACGGGAAGGTAAATTACACTGTCAGTTGTGACAATGCGCTTGGACTCCCCTCAGTGAAGAGCCCTTGCCGCCGATACTGAAGAAGAATCGGACAATAACCTCATTAAAGGCTTGTGTTAAAAGCTATTTGTTTCATTTATATTGAAATGAGGCAGGCCCTTTCAACAAGAATGATGTTGCTGTAATTTTAAGTGACAGGACAACAAGAGCTAATGATGCATTGCTTTTATGCACTCTAAATAGTGAGCGTGTCCCTGGCCTGTAGGAGTTAAGCCCGGATTTGTTATTCCACCGGTACTGAACTGTGTTTCAAAGTCGCTGTATCCCAAAAGGATGCGAGAATATAAGTGTCATTTTCTTTCTAAATGAAGTTGTATTTAGTTACCACCACCTACGAGTTTCTTAAATCGCTCATATCGATCTAAAAGCATGTTGTCCCTTATGATTTCCCCAGATTCAGTATATTAGCATCATTAAACTAGCCTGTCACTACTGTATTTTATGATTTGGATTCATGTGAGGATCTTGATGTTGAAAGGAATACATAAAATGCCAGAAATCTCTCAGTAAACTTGATATCAGTATGCAAACATTCCTAAATTAGTCATGACAAATTAAGGAATATGTTACTCTTGGATTTGAATAACCACAGTCTATACTAGCATTTAAGTATAGCAGTCTAATAAATAAGCTAGGTAAGGTGTGTTACAGTAATTTTACCATGATTAAGAGGAGTTATTAGACAGTACGGTGGCCTCAAATGGACAATTGCAGTTCTGGAGGCTGATTGGTCAATACAGCTTTTCATTCACGCTAAAAAACACAATATAGTAACAGCTTTGACATAAACACCTCTTCACTTATTATTACAAAGCAACCCATAGAGAAAAACTAAAGACAACCCATTAGAAATAATAATAATTTTCTTTCTCAATATTCTGTCTTGTTTTCAAGTAAAAACATCCTCAAGACAAGATAAATTTACCTGTGAAGCAAAACGCTAGTATTTAGTCTTGTTTTTATAAGAAATCTAACCAAATGTTGTGATGATCTTGATTAACCTCCCGAGACCCCCGCGTGACTTCTGTGTGCAATTTCCGTTTCCCTTTTTGATTTGTAACTAATAGCACCTTATAAACATGAAAAAATAAATACATAAATAAAAATTCTAGAGCAAATAGTTTTCCTGAAAATTAATGTCCACATATGTGGACAGCGAGGCTACGTTGTAAAATTTTTAATAACACAAAGCTATAGAAAGTCATCAAAATGTTTATTATGTTTCCAGGAGTGTTGGTTATTCATGTTTCTGAGACGTTACAGACATTACAGCTGATTTTCTGAAAAAGCTGAATAAATCATTCCTATTCAAAGTAATGTCCAGTATCATCCAATCACTGCCAACCATGTTAAAATAACACATTATAAATTCTGAATCTATGTACTGATTATCATTGTCACATGTCTGATAAACATGTTGAGTGATCCAAACATCATCTGCAGCCTGAAACTGAACTTTTGATCAGATTTTATAAGTAAATACTCTTAGCTGCATAGAAAGCTAAAGGATGCTCACTTGCTCCCTATTTAGTGAATGACGTAATCTCCAGTGTGCTGTCTGTCTGCACTGGTCTCAGAACAGTTTGAAATGCACCTTATTTTCATCCTAACTCCATACAAAGCTTTTGGATGAACCTATTTATTCTCAATGTGAAAATGCACAGTAAATATATAGAAATGCATTTACTAATGTTAATGAATAGAATCATATTGTACAGTGATAACAAAATAAAATATAACAAAATGTATATTAAAATGAAGATAAGTGACCCACAGATGTGTTAGTGTTGAAGGTTATTCAAAATAACTAATAAGTTTTTTCTTCTTTTGAGGAAATTCAGTGCCAGTTTCCACATATGTGGACATCATGTTATTCAGGGCGCTGACGCGTGAAAAGTGAACAGATTTTTTTAAAGCGGCATATCAAACGAAACTAGAGACTCTACTCTTTACAACCAAAATACAATGTCCACTCATGTGGACGCGGGGTCGCACGAGGTTAAATCAAGAAAAAATATTGCCAATGGGGTAAGAAAAAATAAAATAAAGATTTGTTTTCCCTTTTAATTAAGTTTATTTTTACTAAATATTAGTTTAAATAAAAGACTTATATTGTCATTTTGCTTCTCGAATAAATGTATCTTTTTTTTAAGGTATTTAGATTATTTGTACTAGAAAAGAAAACAAACTCAAATACATTCCAAATACAATGTTCCCTTTAGGTTTGAAGAACGTTCCCCTAACGTTCTACTAACCTCTAAATTCTACAAGAGCAAAAGTAAGAAATTAACGAAGAGAGTTTGTTATAATGCGTTCAAATCCCATACACTGTAATCTTTATTTCTACATTTAATTAAATGCTGCACTGCACTAATATCAGTCAGTGTTGTTTATTAATAACCTCTCTTAAATATATGATAATGAAAAATAATGAAAAATTTAAATGAAACCTAAACATAACCATTAGAGAACGTTCAGTATAAGGTCTTATTAGGTTGTCAGACAAAACCCTCCCAGCAATGGTCTGGGAATGTTTTGTTTATGGTTAAATAAAAACCTAAAGAGAACGTTCCAAGAACGTTAGGAGCTGGATACCTAAAAATAACCAAATGGGAACCAAATGCTGACATAAGGGGAACTTTCTTTGTTTGCTGGGAAAATAACGAGTAAGACAATATTTTTTGCAGTGCAATACAGATTCATTTGAGTGTTTTGGATGTCCTGGTATGTATCTGTGTACGTTATGTGTTAAATTTTCATTCGCTTTGTCTTTCAGGGCGATGGGTAACCTGCAGCAGGCTTTGGTGTGTTTTGAGAAGCGGCTGGTTGTGGCACATGAGCTTGGCGAGTGTGGAGGTAAAGCCCAAGCGTACGGAGAACTGGGCAACATACATAGCCAGCTGGGCAACTACGAGCAGGCTATTTCCTGTCTGGAACGCCAGCTGGGCATTGCCCGTGACACCCAGGATCGATTGCTGGAGAGTGACGCCAGCTGCGGTCTGGGCACTGTGTACCAGCTGATGGGCGAGCACGACACGGCACTGCAGTTTCACCAGCTTGACCTCCAGATTGCTGAGGAGATGGGGAGCGCGAGCTGTCAGGGCCGGGCATACGGGAATCTGGGCCTCACCTACGAGTCGTTGGGAAATTTCGAGCGGGCGATGGTGTACCAGGAGCAGCATCTGAGCATCGCAGCGCAGACCAATGACCTGGTGGCTAAGACGCTGGCATACAGCAGCCTGGGACGAACACATCACGCCCTGCAGAATTACTCGCAGTCTGTCATGTACCTGCAGGAAGGTAAGAGACACAAACCCTGTAGCTTTCACATGGAAGTTACTTTTGTGTTGTGGTAAATAGTTACACAAAAAATTAAGATTCTGTCATCATTTAATCACCTTCATGTCATTCCAAACCTGTATGACTTAACTTCTGTGGAACACAATAGTACTTGGAAAAAAGTTCAATGGACGTGAATGAGGCCAGTTCGTAAAATCATGGAAAAAGTTTACGCTTAAAATGTAAAAGTCTCCGTATACATAAGTAAGGCATATGAGGTATTAACTTTTACTGAAAATAACAAAATAAGGCATCAAAACATTCGTGTTGAAAATTGGCGCCTCCTAGATGTAATGGGGTACAAATATTTATATGAAAATAAAAGTCCTTCACATAGCACCTAAATGGACAAGTCATATATCAAATGAAATCTATCAGTCTCAGGAATGCAACTGTACTTTATTTTGTTGCCCTTATACCACCGTTCGAAACATTTTCTAAAGAATCACAAAGTGAAATATGATTTCTGTAAGTCATCTATTACAAACATATCTTTTATGCGCCAATCACTGCTGCTGTAAGCCCAAATAGCTCAAATCTTTATATCTGCTTTTACCTTATGCAGTTTTCTAAAAAACTAGCCATTTTTTTACTTGTCTGTGAGCTTGCTTGGCTGAATAATCCAATGTTATATCTTAAAAGTCCAGAACAAAATATGCCATCCAGCAGGAAAAGCATGCTAAACAAATCATCAAGAAAATGTTCGACTATTGATGATAAAATGTTATATATCATCACAAAGGGGAGGATCTTAGCTTTCTAATGACACCTAGATTGAGCTTCTAGTCCACTCAGAGGCCGAGATATTCAATGAAACAATGAGGGTGGTGCTTGAACTGAAAATTAGACTGAATGTCTATGGACAAGCACATCTGCAGAGGCTAAAATGCTTTAGAGCACCACCTACTTTTCAGATCTGTACATTGTGATGGAATGTGATAGAGAAAAAAAAAAATTCTAGTACTTGCTGCCATCTATTGAAACGAAATGAGACTTTTCAAAGTGAGGTAGAGTGAACAAAACCAGAATTACATGTTTACAAATTTAGGACAACAAAAAACAAAATATTTGTTTATCATAAGACTATAAACACAAACAATATCATTTTTGTTCATTTGGGAGGATTTCTTAAAAAAATTAGACCAATTTTTTGCAGTTAGCTCACCATATGTGTGAATGGCGAGCTTTTAAATTTGAGTGTGAAAAATTGCGGGCGGCAGCCCAAAAATGCACCAGAGTTTAAGGGGTCAAAATACACCCTGTTTTAAAAGTATAGCCACAAGTTGTGAACATTTTATGCATTAACACGATTCCAGTGATAGAAAATCGTGAACTAACCTTATCTGTGTAAAGTAACTGGTATATGAAATATTAATGCTTATGGACTGGCCCCATTCAGTTCCATTGTAAGTGCCTTACTTGAACCGCATTTTTTGTTCTTTTTATTAAATAAAGGAGGGGTTTAAAAAAAATGTATGTAGTATGTTATTGATTTGGATCGCTCACATAACTTACATTAAAAAATTAAAATAAATAATAAATAATAAATTAAAATAAAAAACAGCTAGGGTCAGAGACTGTCTTTCTTGTGATTGAATCTATGGATGACTATACATAGTTATATTTAATCCCGTTTGATGTTCAGCAAGTGTTTATTTTGGTTTGTGTATACCCCCTTCTGAAAGTACTTTCCACTTTTCTGTCTCGTAACCGCAGCTGTCAGGAACCACGCGGCTTGCTAGTGATTCACACGCTCAAATAATTCTCTAATCACCTTCGTCCAGGGCTTTTGACGATTACCTCTGCCTGCCTCCCTGTGAGATCAGCAGAGGAGAATGAGAAAAGGCCACAGATACGGATCCCGTCTCGCAGCCTCTGCAACCAAAGGCCACCGCGTCCCTCCGTCAGACATCCAATTAGCTAAGAGTCACTTCACTTCAGTACAGTGTATGTGCATACGTGTGAGATTAACGCTGTGTAGAGTGACCCAAAACGCAGAGATGCTTCACTGAATGTAGTGTGAGAAAGTAAACGCAAAAACCTCAAAACTGTTTCTGCCTGAGAGGTTTTGTTGCAGAAAGAATGCATACTACACACTGCATTCTGCTTAATAATAGTTTGTAATATGCCATTCAGAACATGCACGCCAAGCAAAAATACTCCACTTTCTGTAATTTTTGTTATTCTGCACTCTTTCCTCGAAGGCAATCAGTAAGACAAACAAATGGACAAGAAAAAGCATGGGCTTTGGATTCATGTAAAATAAACAGTATTTACCATTGTAGAAACATGACTTCTATAAATATCTGTGTGTAACTGTAAAAGCTTTCAGATTTTGAAAACATGTGTATTGCACTGTAGTTGTGTAAAAAGGGGGTGTTTTTAAAGTTGTTTTTTGGTCGTGGGTTTCAATTGATTTCAGACAAAGAACTCCACTGAGACAGAGGAATCCAAGACGGATTGAAACGGTGATTAAAGACTATGTTGAATGAAAAACTCATTTCAAGAGGGGTTTCTTTAGAGCTGTGTTTGATGAGACCTAAATACCAGCGTGTCCTGACAAAGTCAAAGTTTTGATGATGAAAAATATAAAGGCAGCAAATGAAAAGAAAGTAGAAAGAAACAAAAGACAAGGGAATGTTTTGGAGGCTGTTATTATAAAATGATTTATTGCAGAGCACTCCAAATATGAATAAGAGTATGTGCCGTATATTAGAGCTGTTTAAAACAGATTTTTTACCATGTCTTGCTTTAAGTGCTGAGTTTTAATTCTGGTTTTGTTAAAGGAATGGTTCACCCAAAAATGAAAATTCTGCCATTATTTACTCACCCTTATGTCACTGCAAACCCATATTACTTTTTCATTTGTGGAAAGTTTTGCTGAATGTCTGAGCTGCTCTTTTCCATGTAATGCAAGTGAATGCGGACCGAGGCCATTGAGCGCCAAAAAATTAACACAAAAGTACCATTAAAGAGGTCCATATGACTCATGCACTATATTCCATGTATTCCGAAGTCATATGATAGCTCTCTGTGAAAAGCAGATTGTATTTTAAGTTGTTATTCACTGAAAATCTTCCCCTCTGCTGCATCACAAGTATGTATCTTCAAGAGATGATCTCTGAAAACTCTGGAAAATGAGAAGTACTGTTTAAGAAAATTGTGTTTTGCGGTATATAAGGGTGAATAAATGATGACAGAATTTTCACTTTTGGGTAAACTATCCCTTTAAATCACTCTGGAAAAACATTGATCTGGAAATCCCTTTTGTGTGTCTCAGGTTTGCGTCTCGCGGAGCAGCTGGGCCGGCGGGAGGATGAAGCTAAGATCCGTCACCGTCTGGGGCTCTCATTGTGGGCCAGCGGCAATCTGGAGGAGTCCCAACACCAGGTACCATCCGGCCCAGACTGGCCCTAACGAACACACACACACACACGCAGTACATTCCATTCCAAAAGAGCCCTGCAAAGTGGACTTCATAGGATTTTTACATTTTAAATGAGTTTCCGAAAGGCACTGCAAACAGCATAGGGGTCCGTTTTTATATCGCGCATTAGGCGCTTTTCGCACCAAACACGTTTTTACAGCTGTTTACGAATTTTTTGAATGTAAACACACGCTAGACAAACTACTTTGACAGGAGCGCTTCGCGCAGAAGTGCCACGTTTTTTCGTATGCCGTGTCAAGTTAAAAAGAACTTAAACTTTTAAGAGAGCGTCTCTTTCATTTGTTGCGCTGCATCGAACGCAAGGACACATTCAGTGAGAACGTCCCCTTACAATTGCATTATCATGACTATAGATTAGATAACAGTTACATAACAAGAAGAAACTAAATATTGTACATTCGCTTTTATTTTTATATTAAACATCGTAAAAGCCTTTAATCGTTAAATTAAAGGATTTTGGGTATCATGAAGTATATTCATATAAATATATAATATATTTTGTATTGTATACATTAATATGCATTATATACATATAATATAAATATTATAAATAAATGTATGGCAGTTTAGAGTGTATTTATTTATGCAAGTAAATGATGCAAGTATATGATGATCATATGTGACAACTGTTGACAGTTTTGATTTATAGGAGTGCCACTTTAAAATTAAGAAATCACTGATCAATTTGTTAAAAAAAAAAGTGGACAAATGTATTGACATTTAAAACAGTTTGTTTAATTCATGTTCTAATTCATGTTAGTTAAATATAACATTAAAATAATAAATTTATAAATCATTTAAAAAAAAAAAATTTGCCAATTGCTTTTCTTCTCATATAAATAATTCAATTTATAATTTGCATTTAAAATGTTTTATATTTTTAAATAATTGTGTTATATATATATATATAACTACCTAACTACAAATTTGTCTATTTATTTGTCAATTTAAAAATTATTAATTGATTATTTTACTGTTACATGTAACTCAATTTTAAAACATGAATTAAACAAACAGTTTAAAATTACTATAAATCTGTCAATTTAAAAAATTATTTATTATATATATATATATATATATATATATATATATATATATATATATATATATATATATATTAATATATATATATATTAATTATTACTTTGATTTATTTTTTATTGTATTTATTTATTTAGTTGTTTTTTTTAAGTGGCACTCCTAGTCCTCTGTATTTTGATGACGTTGCACATCATTCAAATGACATGAAGTTCTTCAGATATGCCTTAGTGTGTAGGGAGAACAATTCGTAGGGACCCTGTGAATCAGAACACAGCTATTCTGCCAATTTACTGCTCTCGCTGCGCAGATGCACTCGATACTCATGAACGCTTCACTTGACAGAACTGCACTGTCTCTGCCTCTTCTAATGATCTGTCTGTGGGTGGAGAGTGTGTCTGTGTGTTTCGGATGTTTGCGGACTTGTCATCTTCGTCAGATCCCTTCACTTGTGGCTTCATCACTGTGTGAGGCAAACAAAGAGGCCGAATTTGATGTGCAGGGAGCCGAACTGCACAAACAAACACCCACTCCATTTAGGCCCTAATTGATTTGGGTCTGTGGGTCCAACGAGAGGCAGTCATCAGCAAACACTTCAGCCTGCTCAGATCCACTTCCACTTTGTTTGAGAAATCCCTGCACAGAGTGTTTCAGTAGTCACACCACTGACAATTTGGATGTAGTGTTGAGAAGTATGTAAAAATAGCGAATCAGTTCATTTGGACTGTTCGTTTCAATGAAATGGTTTAAAAAATGATTCAATGATACACAAGTGAAATAAATGGGTAAAGCTAAAGTGTGTAATTTCTGTGCCACTAGTAGCACCAAACTAACTGGAAAAATAATGGTGTTCCGAACTGTCACCTTGTGTTCAACTAGTCAAAAAAAAAAAAAAAAATTAAACTGTATGGGCAAAAAATTTAATCTGAAAAAAAAATTGTGAATATCGAATATTTAAATGGCTTACTGATGATGATGTAAATCGCACTGAGCACTTTTTGCACTTTTTGGCCTCTCAATATACTGAAAAATTATAAGACTTCTTTTTCTCCACATTGTGTGCGAGCTACCCTCTCTTTTGGACAAAAATATGGAATATAAAGTATAGTTAGCTAGCATTTGATATACTTCATACTATTTTATTATAGGTACAGTATATTTAGTCACTGTAGTGACCTGTTGCTGTCAGATATCTGTACTCACTGTCTCAGAGTTGTTGAATTTGTAGCTAATATGAAGTGTACTGTGAAAATATATATTTCTTAAAAAAAAGAAAAAAAAAAGTGCATTAAATCAATTCCAGGGGTCAAACATTGTGCCTTAAAAAAAATAAAAAATAAAAAAACATCTGACACTGATGGACTCATCAGACGGAAACATGTGTACCAAACTTTTACGTAAGTTAATGACATGAGACTAGATTTATATATATATATATATATATATATATATATATATATATATATATATATATATATATATATATATATAAAAAATATTATTATTTTATTTATTTATTTATTTATTTTTTAAACCAACACTTTTCATTAGATTTTTTTAGGTTTTCTTGAAGGTTTATATGATGACTTTGACTCTAGCGTGCCAAAAGGCCTTGGGAGGAAGACTCTAGATTGTCCTTCCTCTTTAAATTACAGAGTGACACTTTCGGCTCAGCTATGGCGACAAACCGATTTCTGCAGTCGGGATTTTAGAACTCAGACGACTGTTGATCTCATATGT
Source organism: Myxocyprinus asiaticus (assembly GCF_019703515.2). Lineage (NCBI taxonomy): Eukaryota > Metazoa > Chordata > Actinopteri > Cypriniformes > Catostomidae > Myxocyprinus > Myxocyprinus asiaticus. Next base: position 34,143,782 of record NC_059386.1, on the reverse strand, counting down.
GCCAACCGTCTTCAGGGAGATGGCGAGATTAGAGGATAATGTGTTTATATCATTATACAGTCTGTCTTGTCAATTACGCAGCTGTGCCATCAGGGAGGGACGTCCTTTAGTATAGACTGAAAGAGAGAGAGTGAGAGTCAGTCAGCCTCAGGTCCCCTCGTCTGCCCGCCTTTGGCAACAGCTGCCAGTCAAACAGACACGCCTCAATGTACATGATCGGATCAGAATTCTATAGAGAGATTCAAATCCGTGTTGCTTTTATCAAGATGTCCAGCTGTGTGCGCGCTACACGGTATAGCAAGTAAGCATCACTCTTGTAATGGTCTTTATGACTCAAGTCAAGTCATTTTTATTTGTATAGTGCTTTTCACAACACATCGTTTCAAAGCAGCTTTAAAGGAAATCATGCATTAAAAAAAATAAAATAAAAAAAAATGAAACTGTAATATCTATTTATAACCCCAGTGAGCAAGCTGAAGGTGACTGTGGCAAGGAACACAAAACTCCATAAAATGTTGGTTAATGGAGAAAAATAACCTTGGGAGAAAACAGGCTCACTTCCCCTCTGGCTAACATCATGAATAATGCCAGTATTAGTTATTTGTGTGCAGTGCAAGTCATGGTTTAAAATTAATGACTAATGTCTTTGAAGTCCATCCTGGATTAACTGCAGAAGTTCACATAGATGCATTGTCCTTGTTAGTTGGCTGATGAAAGCTTTTGTTGGCAATTAAATGATAGTCTATGTATTCCATTTCAAGAGTGTAGTCCATCAATGGACAAAGGTGATGCAGGCAGAGATCAATGAGGTGCATCACAGTTCAATTTTGTGATCGTATTGAACGTGATGGAATATAGCGTGTCAGAAGGTCAATTAAGTACTGTGGAGCTAGACCATTCAAAGCTTTGTATGTAGTTAACACAATTTTAAAATTAGTACGCAATTGAACAGGTAGCCAATGTAACGAGGATAAAATGGGGCTAATATGATCATATTTCTTGGTTCTATTCAGCACTCTGGCAGCTGCAATTTGAACCAATTGAAGTTTATTTATTGAACTTGCTGGACATCCTCCCAGTAATGCATTACAATAATCTAGTCTTGAGGTCATGAACGTATGAATTAGTTTTTCGGCATCAGCAACAGAGAGCATGTGTCGTAACTTAGCAATATTTCTGAGGTGGAAGAATGCTGTTCTGCAAACACTGGAAATTTGATTTTCAAAGGGCATATTGGTATCAAATATAACACCTAAGTTCTTCGCTGTAGAAGATGGTGTAACTGTACATCCATCGAGAGTCAAATTATATTTTATCAGCTTATTTTTAGAGGTTTTTGGTCCAATAATTAGTACCTCAGTAGTTTTGTCGGAATTGAGTAGAAGGACATTTCTGGCCATCCAGTCTTTGATTTCATTGATACACTCTGCTAATTTGGAGAATTGTGAATTTTCATTGGGTTTAGATGAAATATAAAGTTGGGTATCATCTGCATAACAGTGGAAACTTATTCCACGATTCCTGATAATATCTCCCAGGGGAAGCATGTATAAGGAGAAAAGCAGAGGCCCTAAAACTGATCCCTGTGGCACTCCATACTCAGGTGCCTCCTATGTCTATGGGGTTTTTTTGCTATTTATTTTATTGTGCCATAGTGTTGATATTTAACACTGTTTAAGCTCAGTTGACAGCATTTGTGGCATAATGTTGATTACCACAAAAAATAATTTTGACTTGTTCCTCCTTAAAAAAAAAGCAAAAATGGAGGTTACAGTGAGACACTTACAGTGGAAGTGAATGGGGCCAATTTTTGGAAGGTTTAAAGGCAGAAACATGAAGCTTATAATTTTATAAAAGCAATTACATTAATTCTTCTGTTAAAACTTGTGTATTATTTGAGCTGTAAATATGTTTAAATTGTCTTTTTTGCGGGATAACAGTGTACGTGTTATGTTGTCATGGCAACAAAGTTTTAAAATTGGATAACTTTAGGGGGGCCTGGGTAGCTCAGTGCTAAAATACGCTGGCTATCACCCCTGGAGTTCGCTAGTTCGCTAGTTCGAATCCCAGGGCGTGCTGAGTGACTCCAGCCAGGTCTCCTAAGCAACCAAATTGGCCCGGTTGCTAGGGAGGGTAGAGTCACATGGGGTAACCTCCTCGTTGTCGCTATAATGTGGTTTGTTCTCGGTGGGGCGCATGGTGAATTGAGCGTGGTTGCCGCAGTGGATGACGTGAAGCCTCCACACGCGCTATGTCTCCGTGGCAACGCGCTCAACAAGCCACGTGATAAGATGCGGGGGTTGACTGTCTCAGACGCGGAGGCAACTGGGATTCGTCCTCCGCCACCCGGACTGAGGCGAATCACTACGCGACCACGAGGACTTAGAGCGCATTGGGAATTGGGCATTCCAAATTGGGAGAAAAAGGGGAAAAATCCCCCCCCCCCCCAAAAAAAAAACAAAACTATATATTGTGGCTATACTTTTGAAACAGTGAGTATTTTACGTTTACGGATTGGCCCCATTGACTTCCATTGTAAGTGCCTCACTGTAACCCAGATTTTTTTTCAAAAAGTCAAAATAATTTTTTGTGGTTGAGACACAGTTTGTTTTAAATGGTTAGAAAAAATATGCCCACGTAAAGATAAAAAATGCCCTTAAAATTTAAATCCAGAGCAAAAGTTGCCCCTTAATAAAAAAGTTAATTTCTGCCAGTGTTGTAATGACTTGTCCAAACATTCACATCTGTGTTTGTGTACTTGCATAGAGTATGTGTCTGGCCTCAGAGTAGAAGAAATGAAAAGAAACTTGAGTCAGCTGATAGCAACGGGTGTGTGTGTGTGTTTTTTGTGGGTCTAGTAATAGTAGCTGTTCATGGCCTTCCTCCCTGGTGTGTGTGTGTGTGTGTGTGTGTGTGTGTGCGTGTGCTGATGCATTGCGCACATAATTGATTGCAGACTGGCCTTTCTGTATGCTGATGAAGGGCTCTGCTGCCGACAAAGCTGCATTCCAATGCACAAACACACACATCTTGAAAACACATAAACACTCACATATTCAACGTCTAACACACGTGTTCTACCACCACATATACACACACGCGGCCTGACAGCATCTGCGAGTCTCTCTGACATGCGGTGGCACCGTCGCAGACAGATGTACAGTGACTCTGTCGTACTGAAGGAGAGTGTATCATTAGTGAGAAATACCACGTCAATCATACCACACACAAACTCTTCCAAAAACACTTTTGATTTCCATCGCTAAACGAGAACCAGACTTTTATGAAAGTAACGATTGTGATTCAGACTTTTTTTTACGCTGTTTTTGAAGCTTTATTGATAGGTCTGTGCTGATACAAATGAATATCGTTATATGGCACGGTTCTGTCGCTTATAATATTGCATTGATACTTCAGATTAGCAACTGATATATTTGCTCAAACGATATTGCCCATTTCTAACAGTATGAGCATGAATAACTGTGCCCAGCTGGCCAAGTAAGGTGACATCCACACTAATTTATTTTCTTTTGAAAACTCGTATGTCGTAGTTTTACAAAAAATTGCAGTAATGGAGAGCATTTTCGAAACTCTCACAGCCTTGTCATTGGATAATGCACATTTTATGTTTTTTTGTTGTTGTTGTTTTTTGTTGTTATTGTTTGAGTTGTAAGTAATATTGTAAACAAACAAAACAAAAACAAGGGTAAAATAAGTGATAATTGAAATGCGTAAATTTTTTGTACACGTTATTTGCTATCATTAAATTGTTTTATATCGACCACTATTTTTTTGTTTTTGTTTTGGATTTTTCCCCTTTTTTCACCCAATTTGGCCCAATTCCCAATGTGCTTTTTAAGTCCTTGTGATCGCATAGTGATTCGCCTCAGTCTGGGTGGCGAATCCCAGCTGCCTCTGCATCTGAGACCGTCAACCCACGCATCTTATCACGCTGCTTGTTGAGCATGTTACCGTGGAGACATAGCGTGTGTGGAGGCTTCACGCCATCCACTGCGGCATCCATGCTCAATTCACCACGCACCCCACCAAGAACGAACCACATTATAGCGACCACGAGGAGATTACCCCATGTGACTCTACCCTCCCTAGCAACCGGGCCAATTTGGTTGCTTAGGAGACCTGGCTGGAGTCACTCAGCACGCCCTGGGATTCGAACTAGTGAACTAGCGAACTCCAGGGGTGGTAGCCAGCGTCTTTTACCACTGAGCTACCCAGGCCCTCCTTAAGGAAATCGTATATCATCTAAATAAGTGCAAATTCTGAAAATGGCATTTCTCTTTGCGTATTTTTTCCAGATATATTTAAAGCTAATTTTAAATAAATATTGTAAAATAAATACGTTAAAAAAATATGTGTTAATCAAATGCGAAAAATGTGTGTACATGTTATTTGCTATCATTAAATTGTTTTGTGTATTTCGTCATTATATCAGCTGTAAGTCCTGGATATCGGCATCAATCGTTAAAAAAAAACATATTGGTCAACCACTAATTTAAATCATTGTTTATTTTTTATTTATATGTGCATTCATATAATTTCCTGCAGGAAGTCGTACTTCGTCTAAATAAGAACAATCTCAAAATTGCATTTGTCTTTGTGCATTTTTGTCTTCTATTTTTTAGCGAATTTTAAATAAATACCGTAAAATAAATAATGCATAAAATGTGTGTACATGTTATTTGTTATGTGTATCTGGTCATTATATCGGCTATCAGTCCTGGATATCAGCATCAACCATTAAAAAATAAATAAACATTTTGGTTTATTAATATTTATATGTACATTCATTTAATTTCCTACAAAAATTGTAGTTCTTCTAAATAAGCACAACTCATGTGTCTCATGTGACATTACTCCTTGTGCAGTTTCTGTTTTCAGATATTTATAGTATTGTAAAATAAATGTGTAAAAGAAGTACTCATTTAAATACATTTTATATACAATCATTAAACTGGATTTAAATATAAATATATTTATTAGTATTTCGTCATTTTATCGTCCACTAGCCACCATGCTCTCTAGATTTTTAAAAAAAAATTTTTTTTTTTTTAATGTGTATATTCATATACATTTCTAAAGTTCAATGAATACAGAAGCAGGCTGTCTAAATAAGTATAAATTCTGATGCGTCCACATCAGCTTCTGTGAGGCAATCTACTTTACAAAAAAAGTGCAGCGAACATGATGGGTGTCTCTCGCACATTTGGTGAAGTTTTTTATTTTTTAAATTATTTATATGTGCATTCATATATTTTCCTACAGTTCAATTAATACAGAAAAGGTTGTCTAATTAAGCACACATTCTAAAAACATTTAAATTTTTCCAAACATCCTCAGTTACTTCAATGAGGCATTGTACTTTACAAAAGTATAGCAAAAACACATTTGGTACAATTTCACTCGTAATCCAATAATGATGGTTTAAAGCATACCGATGCGATTTATTGAATCTTGACACATTTTGCGATGTATCGTGAGGTAGTTGGCGATACCCAGTCCTACTTTTTAACATGTTCATTATCACATTAAGATCAATGCTTTCTTTTCAAAATCAGAGATTCTATGTATGATGCTTAAGTGTTTAATCTTCTTTGCTGTTATCTGATGAAAGGAAATGAGAAAGCAACATTAAAAAGAGCATGCACCCTACTGTTAGGTGGGAAATGTAGGTGTAGATGTCTGCTGCCCTCCTCTGATTATATCTGAGCACTGCAGATAGACGTGCTGCTTTCATTAGGCATTATATATCTCTGTAGCGTGATATCACACACGTGGTAGTGTTTCGTGCATGGTGTCAGCCTGGGTCAGTGCTTTATTATAAACACATGTGAGTAACGCACATAATCTTGTTTTTGTCTCACAGCTGTATCGTGCTTCGGCTCTGTTCGAGACCATCCGTCATGAAGCCCAGCACAGCACCGACTACAAACTCTCCCTGTTCGACCTGCAGACCTCCTCGTACCAGGCTCTCCAGAGGGTCCTTGTGAGCCTTGGTACAGATATTCTCCTTTACTTTCTCCATAATGCTTACACCATACGTTATCTCATTAGATAACATTGCAGGAAAATGTTTATGAAGACAAGCACTGACATCTCATCTTCACTCAGGTCACCATGATGAAGCTCTTGCCGTAGCGGAGCGCGGACGCACGCGGGCCTTTGCTGATCTGCTGGTGGAGAGACAGACAGGTCATCAGGACTCCGATCCGTACACCCCTGTGACCGTAGAGCACATACTGGACACTGTGAACGGGCAGCGTGCCCTGGTGCTCTACTTCTCCCTCGCTGCTGGATATCTGTACAGCTGGCTCCTGGCCCCTGGATCCGGTAAGAGACAAACTCAAACATGCCAGGGACATGATTTGGGATTGTGAAGGAGACTTAGAACTTAGAGAATTAGACTTAGCACAGAATGTGGCTCTCCAGACATGTTTTTAAAGGAATACTTTTACAATTCTGTCATTATTAACTCACCCTAATGTCACTCCAAATCTGTATGACATTGATTACAAGCAAGGACCAATGAGCTTTGATGTTATCGACGTCCAATCTCCGTCGTAGTCGCCATATTTGATTTTAAAGCCACAGCTCTGCTGATCGATGATTTTATTTAAAGGGGGGGAATAACAATGTAAATTTTAGTCTGTTGTTCACACAAAGATATCATATGGCTTCAGAAGACTTGAAATTTAGTGTATGAATCGTATCTATTGCTTTTACTGTGATTTTGTGATGTTTTTTTGGTTTCTTATGGAGCTTGATAGCCTGTAGTCACTGTTGACTTTGATTATGTGTGTAATTAAAAAAAAAAAAAAATCCTTTTGTTTTCCATTAAGGAAAGAAAGTCATAATGGTTTGGAGCGACATAAGGGTGATTGAATAATCACAGTATTTTAATTTGTGGATGAACTATTCTTTTAATGCCCAGCCTTGTTAACAGAATAGTTTTTTTTTTTAACAGGCTATTGTAGTTTAACAGTGCCTGCTCACTTTTTCAACTGTCTTGGTACTGTCAGAGGTGTTTTTCCCATTCATTTTTCCCATAGGGATTTTCATAAAATCCTTAATAATATAGTTATAAGCCATGGACCAAACCAGCTCTGAGGTGAATCACAACATTACTAACTTTGTTATGAAGCAAAAAAGTATTTGAAAATTTGACAAAAAGACAAAGGTAAAAGACTTTTTAATAAACCTCTTAAAAAACAAAAATCCCATGATGCATTGTGAATAAAACTATTGATTTAAAGAATCAGTATATTTAAAGTATATTGCAAATAAATATATAACTAGTTTGAGAGTGTAGAGAGACCGACTTGATTGTGTCATTCATAGTGCGTCATGCGAGTGGGCGGTCGCTGCAGAGCTCTTTTGCCGCGGTTTGTTTGCCACAGTTCTCTGATTGGTGGATTGTTTCCCTTCAGGATCATGGATAGTGTAGTTCTTCACCTTCCGCTATTAAACACAATAAAAATAAATAAAAAATATGATGGCATAAGCAGAAGCATATTCCATCGATGTACAACCTCAGAGCTCATGGTAAGTCTGTCTTTGAAGGTTTAAAAGTTATCTTTAGTAATCAGTTCACTTTTGGAAAAAATGAAGAAGATTTTTATTTCCTGAAACAGACTGTTGCACTATATAAGAGCCTCCTCTTATAAAATAGCTGACAAATTTTGCAATTTCTGCTGTATAAGCTCAACACACTCTAGATCCTCAGGAGTATTTATCCTCAAATGCAGCCCACAAATAATTTTTTACCTTGGTTTGGTTTGTCTTTTAAATGTTCCCCATTGTTCTCTTAAAGAATTATTAAACAATAGCCTAATATATTCCACATGGCTTATTACAAACCTGACAAAACTAGATCGCTTCCATTATGATCAACGGTCATGTCTATACTGGAATCAGCCCTTGTTGCAATTTGCGTTTAGTTTGTGGATGCTCCGTTTTGTTTTGTTTTTTCTTCTATTAGAAGTCACTTATTTTGCCCGTCCAGCTGAAATAAATCTACTACTGAAATAGTATTGAACTGTTCAACTGGCTCACGATGAAGGACACCACCTGAATAGTGGCCCCAGGGTAATTTGAGTTTGAGACCCCAGTGTTCCATTGCTTTAAAACTGACATTTATGCACAGTGTAACATATTGGAACTATTTTCACAAACTTTAAAAATGTAACGTTCATGATGGAAGTCACAATGCAATTGCCAACAATGTCCATCTGATGTATGAATACACAACAATTAAAAAATATCACAGAACGGAATGCAAGGATGCGTCTACACCTACTAAACTTGTCTTTCCGTATTGTACACACTAAAGACAGGTGGGTTTACTACATGATGTCTGATATACTGCATGTAGAGGTGGGCGTTTGCTGTGCCCAGACAGATTGGATGAATGAATTGGAGTAATGTGGGTGGGGGGTTGACGGAGGTGTCAGACAGAAGCAGCAAACAGCTGAAGAGTTCATCAGAACCCAGTCTGGATACACACTGAGATGCTGTCTGTCCTTTTGAAAACAGCCCAAAACAACACACACTGCACACATTTACACTCACAAATCAATAAGAACCTTATGTGTGTGTAACTCACTCTCTCTGTTTTATTCAAACACAAACAGGTCATTATATGAAACGGGAGTCTGTTCTATTTTAAAAAGTCATTTTAAAGTAAATTTCTTGAAGATTTTAAACATTCTATTAGACAAAGAATGGTTATAAAGTGGTTATAAATTGCATTGTCATAACAGGGTTGACAGTAACAGTGTTGACAATTACAGGATTAAAGGTAACAAGGTTGAAAGTAACAGTGTTGACAACAACAGGATTTAAAGTAACACGATTAAAGGTAACACTGTTGACAATAACATGTTTGAAAGTAAAAAGGTCTACAGTAAAAGTGTTGATAATAAAAGGATTGAAAGTAACAGGATTAAATGTATCATGGTTGTCAGTAACATGGTTGACGATTATAAGATTGAAAGTAACAAGGTCTACAGTAACAGTGCTGATAATAACAGGATTAAAGGTAACATGGTTGACAGTAACAATGTTGACAATAACAGGATTGAAAGTAACAGGATTAAAGGTAACAAGGTTGAAAGTAACAGTGTTGACAACAACAGGATTTAAAGTAACACGATTAAAGGTAACACTGTTGACAATAACATGTTTGAAAGTAAAAAGGTCTACAGTAAAAGTGTTGATAATAAAAGGATTGAAAGTAACAGGATTAAATGTATCATGGTTGTCAGTAACATGGTTGACGATTATAAGATTGAAAGTAACAAGGTCTACAGTAACAGTGCTGATAATAACAGGATTAAAGGTAACATGGTTGACAGTAACAGTGTTGACAATAACAGGATTGAAAGTAACAAGGTCTACAGTAAAAGTATTGATAACAGGATTAAAGTTAACATGGTTGCCTGTAACAGGAATGAAGGTAACAGGATTAATGGTTACAGGATTGACAGTAACAAAATTGACAATAACAGGATTGAAAGTAACAAGGTCTACAGTAACAGTGTTGATGATAACAGGATTAAAGGTAACATGGTTGACATTAACAGTGTTTACAATAACAGGATTGAAAGCAGCCAGGTCTACAGTAAAAGTATTGATAACAGGATTAAAGGTAACATGGTTGACATTAACAGTGTTTACAATAACAGGATTGAAAGCAGCCAGGTCTACAGTAACAAGATTGAAGGTAACAGGATTAATGGTAACAGGATTGACAGTAACAAAATTGACAATAACAGGATTGAAAGTAACAGGGTTTACAGTAAAAATATTGATAATAGCAGGATTGAAAATAACATTGTTAATAATAACAGGATTGACAGTAATAGTGTTGATAATAACAGGATTGAAAGTAACAGAGTTGACAGTATAATATATTTTTTTCAATAATTATTTAGTATGCAAAGTAACATAGTTGACCAAGTAAGATTGTCCCCCTTCTGTCAAACCTAACAAACAATAAGATAAGATGTGATATGATGTCAGAAGGATTTTTTTTTATTTTATTATTATTTTAATAAGAAATAGTCATGATGGTAATAGGGTAGGCACATAACACATAACTTTTTTCATCAAAATGTGCATATTTATTAATACAGCAAGGAGAAGCTGGAAACACAATGGTGGGGACAGGCCAAAAAAAAGTCATTTTTATAAAGGAAGAAAAATAAATGTAACATTTAAAAATATGTTTTGCTGATTTGTTCAGAAATATACCTACAATAGCACTTTACAAGTTGATGTCAGCTATTTAATGAATGTGGGACACAAAAGCCACCTGATTTTGCAGAATGACACAAACATACACTGTACATTTATGCTAAACATTACAACAAAGAAACGATTATTTGACCAAATCTGGGTTTGCCACATGAGACATTGCTTCATATTGAAAATTAAAGCTGCCAGTGACAAACACACACATGCTCAGTTGATCGGTGTGTTTCACAGTGTCATATCCCACACACCTTCTGTTCCCCGCAGCTTCACTCGTGCCACCTGCTGTTTGGTGAAGCTGGTAAAAAGCTGTGAATTAACGCAAAGCAGCAGTACCACCTGCCTCCCTAAACCCAACCAAAACCCAGCCACACGCACAACAACACACATAGAACACATGTGTCCACACACCTCAGGCTTTAAATCCTGGTCTTATTGTGCATTATTTCTGTCATTTTAAAGAATAAAATCTTTTAAATCTTTTCATCAAAAAGCTATTTAGACTACTAGCCTTTCTAAAATCCTGCAAACAGTAATTTAATGCAAGTTAACGTTCTGCAACAATAACGAATAACTATAGATTTGAAAAAGCAGTGTTTGTATCGGGATAAGTGAAGATGTTCTGGAGAGTAAACTTGACCTTCAGTCTTCTTGCATTCATTTTGATTTTAGGATAATTTATTTATTTTAACATGACGTCTCTTAGAGAAAGACAAGCTCACACAAACAAACAAACAAACATATATTTGAACCCCAGGAGTGGTTTTGCTTATTTAGAATATTCATCTAACTAGATTTTAGCCCCTCATAGGAGACAGCTGACCTTGGATATGACTCTTGTGTGCTTCTATATGTTATTCTAACTTCATTAATACGCAAGGCACGTGCTGAATGTCTGAAACACTAGAGCTCTCGAGTGGATGAGACTGTTTGGTCTATTCTGATAAATAACACTGTACCAACAAGAAGGGACATTTTCTTCACAAAGTGAAAGAAAAAAGAACTTTTAGATATTGGATATGTTCTGAAAGGCATACTACATCCTACTTGTATTATTATTGCAGTGTACAACATGCATGGAAAACCAGCTGTTGTTGCATCCTGCGTACTGTTTAATATACTATTTAACAATAGTATGCAGTATACGGTACATGCTGTGTAGTATGCTAATATATGATTACAAACATAGCCAATGTCTTCCTCTTTGCCAAAATCAGCAAAGTATTTCCTCTCCATTTCCCAGGTATCCTGAAGTTCCATGAGGTGTATCTGGGTGAGGGCGCGTCAGAGGGCGGGGCGTCAGACTTCCAGGAGGGCGGCGCCACTGTGCCTGCGGGCACCAGCTCCGTGGGCTCGTCTCTTGAGCAGCACATCGCTAATGCACGCGTAGCTCTGGGAGTTGATTCCTACTACAGCAGGTAGTACGCTTAAATCACGCTGGTTACTCTGAGGTCCTACTTACACCAGTGTAAGAAATTAACTTCTAAATTAAGATTCTACATTTGATTTTCAGGGGCATTTTGTACCTTTATGTGGGCAGTTTTTCTTATCATTTACACAACAGACTGTCTCATCCGTTTATGTAAAATACTTCAATTTAATCGATTTATTAATACAAATGTTACCTCTTACCCTAAGAATTAAATCAACATCAACTCTTATTTTATGTTTATATGTAGAACTAGGACAATAATGAACTATATCAGATGTTACAAATAATAATAAACAAAAGCTATTATTTACAAGGGGATTTTTTAATATACATCTTGTGTGAATTAATTTTTATATTCTAAAACAATCCATTCAAAGTCAATTTTATACCAATGGTTTTCTGTTGAAAATGGATACAGAGGTATAGAGGGGCCGTTCACACCATATGCATTTTTACGTTTGCCTGCGCATTTGTTTTTTGTTGTTTTTCTCTGTAAACATGCACTAGACGGACATCTTTGACTGTTTTTTTCAGTGCTGTGCTTTTCAAACACCAGTTTTACTGAAATGTTCCAGGTCAGAATTAAGCTCAATTGACAGCATTTGTGGAATAATGTTCATTACCACAAAAAATAATTTCAACGCGTCCCTCTTCTAAATATTAATAACTACAGTCCTGATCAAAATAGGTATCGTTTGAAAGCTTAGCTCTACTTTGTAATGCATGCAGACATTATTACAAAAACTGAACAAGTGCTTTGAAATTTGCAGACAAATCAGAAGTGTTCAGTTTTGATCATTTATTTAAAAAAGAAAATTGCACTGTACTTATTATTGCAATCAGAAAAAATTTAAAACTAATAAAACAGCCATGTGTCATGTTGTTGGAAAGTTCTCAAAGCGTAGAATACAACCAGCCTATTTGTTTTACTCACAGATAAAAATATAGCGAGTAATAGCTAAGTATATGTCATTGACAATTATGTTGGTGTTGCTTATATGCTGCGTTTTTGCTTATAACTTCACGAAAAATAAACAGAACATAAATATCACATATCATCACTTAGAGGAGGTGATTATCTTTCAAACGAGCCCACACACAATGAAGCACAATGTTACATATGGCCACCAGAAGATGGCGCCAAGTACATGACACAGACTCAATGATGACTCAAATGGCACAGAATGAAACTCATTCTGTGAAATCTCATTATTAAAATCATGTCCGCATGCTATGCAAACTTTTAGTCGTTGTGTTTGCATGTGTAATTAGTTCTTATGTACAATTATTATGTTTTATTTGTTTGGAGAGGCATTTGGACACATGGAGACCTTTTTGGACACTATGATAACTTATATTTGTAATGCTATAACTTTTTATTGCTTTGTCGTATTAACACAAAATGTTTCTCAGATACAGTTGACATGATTGGTAACAAAACAAAAGCAGTTTTTCGGAGCCACCTTATTTACACCCAGAGATATATAATGTTGTAATAATGTAACATTTTTGTGTGTGTGATTTTTCAGCTGTTTCTTAGGCTGAGAGTCTCAGAATGTATCATAATCTATATCAGTAACAAATTTGAAAAGTTTTCTTTACAATGATACCAAACACTTGACCCTATTTTATATATATATATATATATATATATATATATATATATATATATATATATAGTTATATATCTTTAATTTTGGGTATTCGTCTGAAACAGGAAATCTTTAAAAACACCTTCAGGGCTTAAAGGGTTAATAAAAAGGCAAAAATCTGTTACAGTGCGGTACTTACAAAAGAAGTGAATCCATAAACGTTAAAATACTCACTCTTTCTAAAGTATAGCCACAAGACATAAACATTATGTGTGTATACATGATTTTAGTGAGATAAAATCACTTACTAATGTTTTCTGTGTAAAGTTATATCCAATTTTACAGCTTCGTTGCCATAAAGACGTTAAACCCTGTAATTGATTTTATCACACTAAAACCATGTTAACATGCATTTTGTTTACGTCTTGTGGCTATACATTTAAAACCAAATGTTTTATGGACTTCCATTATAAGTGCCTCATTGTAACAGATTTTTTTTTTTTTTTTTTTAATAAACGAGGGATGAGTTGGAATCATTTCTAATGGTAATCAACATTACGCGACAAAAACTGTCAATTGAGATGAACTTGTATTGAACTCGAAACATTCCTCGTCAAAATTTTAAATGCATCTCAAGCCACGTTGCTGCATCTAGCTATTTTAAGTGCTAAATGCGTTTGTTCTGAACAGCCCCTTATTCACCCAATTAAATGTTGCTGAACATAAAAATGGTACAGATTAAATGTAAAACGCATTTGTGTTTTGTATACATCACGCAGCTGTTCTCCAACCTCCTAAATATATCCTGATGAATGCGGTCACGTTTGTTAGTGGCGGTGTGTGCACACATGCCCTGCAGGATGCATATGTCGGCACACTCACCGATGCTGTTACACGCCGCTGCAGGGGTGGAGGCCACGCTGCAGTGATCTCTGGACCTGTGGAGCTAACTAAAAGAATGCCGGAGAGTTTTCACCCCTCACATTGATGTTCCTTTGAAATGCTTTGAGAGAACTCTGTACTGCAGAGTCGAGTACACTTTGACACGTAATTAGGTGAAGGCGCAGGCAGGTTTGGAGATGTAGAAAGCGAAAGAGCGGGCAAGAGAGAGAGATGGGAGCGTCAGAAGTTCTCGGTGAGATTTTAGTAGCAGCCTGAAACAAAGGCCATTATTGTACGCGTATGGAATGCTGTGAGTCTATTGCGCCCGTGCCAGCGCATTAGTCACTTGACGTGCGATGGGTTTCTCAGGCAAGCTCTGTGCTCTTCCCTGCCCGTTAAAGGATAATTTAGTGCTTGGCTGAGGGGCTCCGAGCAATCTTTTCCACTTGGTTAGGTGCAATATGCCACCTTTGAAGATCCCATTCATTGTGCAGATAGAAGAGGAATTGTGGTACCTGCAGCTGTCTGCAATATGAGTGACTATCCCTCATTTTGCAAAATCACTGCCATGTTTTAGTTATGGCAGATCTGTGGATGTTGACTGTAGTGTTGTTCTTGCAAATGTGCTTTAACCAAATGCAGAATATCATGACATTCATAAACATTGATCCAAAGGTTATCTTAAAGGTTAAAGAGCCCATATTATGCTCATTTACATGTTCATAATTTTATTTTGGGAGTCTACTAGAAGGTTTGCACGCTGTACATTGCTGCAGCACCTCTTTTCACCCTTTGTCTGAAACGCTCTGTTTTAGCTCCCGTCTCTTTAAAGCCCCCCTTTCCGAAAAGCCCAGTCTGCTCTGACTGGTCAGCTGGCCCAGTCTGTTGTGATTGGTCAACCGCTAAGAGCATGTATCGGAAATGTAACGCCCTTTACCATAACCGAGCTTCAGCTTAAAGTAGCCCCTAGCTGGGCATTACGCAAATGTGTTACATAGTGACATAGCTAAGTCACGGAAGTAATGTCTGGACTGCAAACCAGGCGTTTCAGGCAGTTCAAGAGCAGTGTTTTCTGTGGGAGAGAGTAACTCCCTTTTGGCGTGGACTTTGTGCTTTGTAACTTTGCAGACATTTTACATGCACAAACAGCTATATTACACACTAAAGGAAAGGTAAAATCCCCAAAACCATAACAGGGTCTCTTTAATGCAGAATTTCAGCCTACAACTAGATGTTTACATTTTCTGAAGAGTTGCCCATGCAAAAGTCAATCATACAATGTTTGGGTGTTGTGGGTAGTTGCCAGGGCATTACAATGTGGTTGCTAGGGTATTATTGTAGTATGGTTGCTAGGGTGTAGAGGGTGGTTACCAAGGAATTACTGTGTGATTGCTAGGGTGTTATGGAAGATTGCTAGGGCATTATTTGGTAGCTGCTGGTGTATTCTGAGTGGTTGTCAGGGCATTACTGTATGGTTGCTAAGGTGTTGTTGGTGGTTTCTAGAATGTTGTGAATGGTTACCAGGACGTTACAGATTGGTTGCTAGGAAGTTTTGTGTGGTTGCCGTGGCATTACTTTGTGTTTGCTAGGGTGTTGTGGGTAGTTGCCAGGGCATTGCTATGTGGTTGCCAAGGTGTTCTTGGTGGTTGCCAGGGCATTGCTATGTGGTTACTAGGGTGTTGGGTATAGTTGCCAGGGTGTTACTGTGTGGTTTCTAGGGTGTTGTGGGTTGTTGCCAGGGCGTTATTGTGTGGTTGCTAGGGTGTTTTGTGTGGATACTAGGGCATTGCTGTGTGGTTGCTAGGGTTTTTTGGGTGGTTGCAAGGGAGATTTTAGGTGGTTGATAGGGTATTGTGGGTAGTTGCCAGGGTGTTACTGTATGGTTGCTAGGGTTTTTGGGGTAGTTGCCAGGGCATTACTCTCTGGTTGCCAAGGTGTTATAGAAGATTGCCAGGGCATTACACTGTGGTTGCTAGGGTGTTGGGTTGGTGGCCAGGGCATTACTTTATGGTTGCTAGGGTATTATAGGGCATTTTTGTGTGGTTGCTAATGTGTTTTGGGTGGATGCTAGAGCATTATTGTGTGGTTGTCAGGGATTTTTGGGTGGTTGCAAGGGTGTTCCCAGGTGGTTGCTAGTGTTTTTTTGGTAGTTGCCAGGTTATTACTGTGTGGTTGCTAGGGTGTTATTGAAGATTTCCAGGGCATTGCACTGTGGTTGCTAGGGTGTTGTGGGTGGTGGCTATGGCATTACTCTCTGGTTGCTAGGATATAGTGGGCAGTTGCCAGGGCGTTATTGTGTGGTTGCCAAGGTGTTTTGGGTGGATGCAAGGGTGTTCCCAGGTGGTTGCTAGGGTCTTGTGGGTAGTTTGCATGGCATTACTGTGTTGTTGGTAGGGTGTTGTTGGTAGTTGCTGGGGCATTACTTTGTGGTTGCTAGGGTGTTATTGAAGATTTCCAGGGTATTGCACTGTGGTTGCTAGGTTGTTGTGGGTGGTGTCTAGGGCAGTACTATCTGCTTGCTAGGGTATAGTGGGCGGTTGCCAGGGTGTTATTGTGTGGTTGCTAGGGTGTTTTGGGTGGATGCTAGGGTGTTTTGGGTGGATGCTAGGGCATAACTATGTGGTTTCTGTGGTGTTTTGGGTGGTTTCAAAGGTGTTCCCAGGTGGTTGCTAGGGTTTTTTGGGTAGTTGCCAGGGCATTACACTGTGGTTACTATGGTGTTGTGGATGGTGGCCAGGCCATTACTCTATGGTTACTAGGGTATTGTGGGGGGTTGCCAGGGCATTATAGTGTGGTTGCTATGGTGTTTTGGATAAATGCTAGGGCATTACTGTGTAGTTGCTAGAGTGTTTTGGGTGGTTTTAAGGCTGTTCCCAGGTGGTTGCAAGGGTGTTGCGGGTAGTTGCCAGGGTGTTACTGTGTGGTTGCTAGGGTTTTTTGGGTAGGTGCCAGGGCATTACACTGTGGTTGCTAGGTGATGTGGGTGGTGGCCAGGGCATTACTCTATGGTTGCTATGGTGTTGTGGGGGGTTGCCAAGGCGTTATTGTGTGGTTGCTAGAGTGTTTTGGGTGGAGGCTAGGGCACTACTGTGTGGTTGCCAGAGTTTTTTGGGTTATTTTAAAGGTGTTCCCAGGTGGTTGCTAGGGTGTTGTGGGGTGTGGCCAGGGCATTACTTTATGGTTGCTAGGGCATTACTGTGTGGTTGCAAGGGTGTTTTTGTTGGTTTTAAGGGTGTTTCCAGGTTGTTGTTATGGTGTTTTGGGTAGTTGTCAGGGCATTACTGTGTGGTTACTAGGACATTGTGGGTAGTTGCCAGGGCATTACTGTTTGGTTATTGTGGGCATTAATTTGTGGTTGAAAGGTTTTCTAGGTGGTTGCGAGAGTGTTTTGTGTATTTTCCAGGGCGTTACTGTGTGGTTGCTAGGGTTTTTGTGTAGTTGCCAGGCCGTTACTGTGTGGTTGGTAGAGTGTTATAGAAGATTGCCAGGGCATTACATTGTGGTTGCTATGGTGTTGTGGATGGTGGCCAGAGCATTACACTATGGTTGCTAGGGTATTGTGGGGAGTTGCCAGGGTGTTATTTTGTGGTTGCTAGGGTGTTTTTGGTTAATGCTAGGGCATTACTGTGTGGTTGCTAGAGTGTTTTGGGTGGTTTTAAGGGTGTTCCCAGGTGGTTGCGAGGCTGTTGTGGGTAGTTGCCAGGGTATTACTGTTTGGTTATTGTGGGCATTAATATGTGGTTGAAAGGTTTTCTAGGTGGTTGCGAGAGTGTTTTGGGTATTTTCCAGGGCGTTACTGTGTGGTTGCTAGGGTTTTTTGTGTAGTTGACAGGCCATTACTGTGTGGTTGCTAGAGTGTTATAGAAGATTGCCAGGGCATTACACTGTGGTTGCTATGGTGTTGTGGATGGTGGCCAGAGCATTATTCTATGGTTGCTAGGGTATTGTGGGGTGTTGCCAGGGTGTTATTGTGTGGTTGCTAGGGTGTTTTGTGTAAATGCTAGGGCATTACTGTGTGGTTGCTAGAGTGTTTTTGTGGTTTTAAGGGTGTTTCCAGGTGGTTGTGAGGGAGTTGAGGGAGTTGCGGGTAGTTGCCGGGGTGTTACTGTGTGGTGGCTAGGATTTTGGGGTAATTACCAGGGCATTACCCTATGGTTGCTATGGTATTGTGGAGGGTTGCCAGGGCTTTATTGTGTGGTTGCTAGGGTGTTTTGGGTGGTTGCCAGGGCTCTACTGTGTGGTTGCTAGGGTGTTACAGAAGATTGCCTGGGCATTACACTGTGGTTGCTATGGTGTTGTGGGTGGTGGCAAGTGCATTACTCTGTGGTTGCTGTGGTATTGTGGGTAGTTGCCAGGGTGTTATTGTGTGGTTGCTAGGTTTTCTTGGTAGTTGCCAGGGCATTACTCTGTGGTTGCTAGGGTGTTGTGGGTAGTTGCCAGGGCATTACTGTTTGGTTATTGTGGGCATTAATATGTGGTTGAAAGGTTTTCTAGGTGGTTGCGAGAGTGTTTTGGGTATTTTCCAGGGCGTTACTGTGTGGTTGCTAGGGTTTTTTGTGTAGTTGACATGCCATTACTGTGTGGTTGCTAGAGTGTTATAGAAGATTGCCAGGGCATTACACTGTGGTTGCTATGGTGTTGTGGATGGTGGCCAGAGAATTACACTATGGTTGCTAGGGTATTGTGGGGTGTTGCCAGGGTGTTATTGTGTGGTTGCTAGATTTTCTTGGTAGTTGCCAGGGCATTACTCTGTGGTTGCTAGGGTGTTGTGGGTAGTTGCCAGGGCATTACTGTTTGGTTATTGTGGGCATTAATATGTGGTTGAAAGGTTTTCTAGGTGGTTGCGAGAGTGTTTTGGGTATTTTCCAGGGCGTTACTGTGTGGTTGCTAGGGTTTTTTGTGTAGTTGACAGGCCATTACTGTGTGGTTGCTAGAGTGTTATAGAAGATTGCCAGGGCATTACACTGTGGTTGCTATGGTGTTGTGGATGGTGGCCAGAGAATTACACTATGGTTGCTAGGGTATTGTGGGGTGTTGCCAGGGTGTTATTGTGTGGTTGCTAGGGTGTTTTGGGTAAATGCTAGGGCGTTACTGTGTGGTTGCTAGAGTGTTTTGTGTGGTTTTAAGGGTGTTTCCAGGTGGTTGCGAGGGAGTTGAGGGAGTTGCGGGTAGTTGCCGGGGTGTTACTGTGTGGTGGCTAGGATTTTGGGGTAATTACCAGGGCATTACCCTATGGTTGCTATGGTATTGTGGAGGGTTGCCAGGGCTTTATTGTGTGGTTGCTAGGGTGTTTTGGGTGGATGCTAGGGCATTACTGTGTGGTTGCCAGAGTTTTTGGGTGGTTTTAAGGGTGTTCCCAGATGGTTGCAAAGGTGTTGTGGCCAGGGCATTACTCTATGGTTGCTAGGGTACTGCAGGGGTTGCTAGGGTGTTACTGTGTGGTTGCTAGGGTGTTTTTGTTGGTTTTAAGGGTGTTTCCAGGTGGTTGCTATGGTGTTTTGGGTAGTTGCCAGGGTATTGCAGTGTGGTTGCTAGGGTGTTGTGGGTAGTTGCCAGGGCATTACTGTTTGGTTATTGTGGGCATTAATATGTGGTTGAAAGGTTTTCTAGGTGGTTGCTTCTTACTAGCCCAAGTCAAAAGAGTTCACCCAAGTCTCTGTGATATTATGGTCTATAAATATGACTCGTGTTCCTCCTTCAGTGCAAGTCTTTGGGATTTTATTGTATGTCTGATTGTCAGGTAAAAATCACAAGTTGAAAAAGTAGTTGCACACCTCTCCTCAACAAGCCACATGATCTGAGGTGTCATTTATGTTCAAAACACAAAAGATGTGGGACGAGTTACATGCCAATGTTTATAACTTAAAGTTTGGAGTTTGTTCAAATTAAAGCAATTTGACCAAATTCATGCATGTGAACAGCTGTTGATGACGCACAAATTGCATATCCTAGTAAAATACATTCTTATTGCTGTTTTTCTCAGCAGAAATTGCTGTCTACGAACAGCTGTCATTCTTCACATCTCTTGCGATGCATCCACAGCAGATTGATGCAAGTGCCATTTTGTGTGTGTTGTTTGTTTTTTTACAACCAAAGGGATATGTCTGGTAAACATCTACCACAATTTATAATGCTGGTGCACTTGATGATATAAACACACCATGGATGGAATCGAACTTGTTTGGACCAAGCATTCACACCAAGCCTTAGTTAACCTCCCATGTCTGTCCAGAAAGTATAAGTCACTATGGGAGAAGGATTCTCTTTGAAAGTATCCTGGCCTATCTTTGCCTGGCACATGGGGTGAGCACAACACCTAGGGTGCTGTCTACACATCTGAGGAACCCTCATTTCCAATGCACGCTGCCTAAACAGAGCCTGTGGCCACATCTACAACAGCTCAAGTTCACAGTTCGCAGTCGCCCAACGACTTGGCCAAAGTCTGTTGGCATTACACACAACCCGTGCTTGCAAATATGTAGAGCAGATTTCTCTTCCAGTGATTTTCATTTCTGGTTGGAACCGAAATTAGATTATTCCCATCCTAGAGGTGTGAACCCTGACAAAGAATCAAATTAAAATTTCAACAGAATTTGGGTTGGCTTCCGTCGCAAGAACATGTTTGGTAGATAAAGGTTTTGAAACAGACACAAAATGAGAGGAATGTTTGTGGCTCAGCATCTTGGAATAGTTTGGAAATCTCCGGAACAGGATTATTAAACATTCTCCTTTTGACTTTCTTAAAGCAAAGTGCTTACATAAATTCGCACGCTAATGAGATATTCAGATGTTGGTGGAACATTTGAATCCTTTTTAATACCATCTGATAATTTGTCCAAAAGAATCTGCGGAACATCTGCGTCATTTATCCACATGCATTTGTTGCAAATGAAGCGCATTTTGTGTGTAATTAGGTTGAGGTGGATAAAACCTTATTAACCCAACAGACGAATCCAAGTGTGTCGTCTTAGATGAGCACGATTACTGAAGAGATCTGTTTTGTCATTAAAGCTAATCAGAGATATTTGCAAGTGCGTTTCCTGAGTGATTCGTGTGTAATTATCTGTGATTGTGGATGCCGTTTTGCTCTGTTTCTGTTATTTTGTTGTTGATTCTCAATGGATGCTGAAAAAGGCAAGTCAACAAACATGTGTGTGTATGTGTGTTCGTTTTCAAAGCTCGGAAGACTTAAGACTTCATTACCGGAGATCTCGATTGTATTTCATTTAAGTGTCAACTTTGTCTTGTGGTGTGTTTGTTGTGTTTCAGAATGTGTTCCAGCAGTGAGACTGAAAGTGAAGCTGGTGATCTTCTGGACCAGCAATTTGAAGAACTCAATAATAAACTCAATTCAGTGACCGACCCCACTGGCTTCCTGAGGATGGTGTCCAGAAACAATCTCTTCAACAGGTCAGTCACATGATCATCACATGAACCAGCTTTCAGAGCTCTTTCACAGGCTATAATGAGTCATCTTACAGTATGTCTGTATATCCTGTTATTTGTTTAGGAAAGAAAATTGAAGGAAGTATATTTTTAAATCTAAAGGAGATTGAAGCAGACAAAGAGTAAAGAAAAACCAATCAATCACCAAATCATTAAGCACTTAGTGAACATTTCTGCTCGTAATAGATCTAAACTTTGCCGGTGGTAAAGCTTAGGCTCAGACAGACTTTAATTAGGCTGTCGGCATGAAGGGAATCTTTTACATTCAGTCGAGTCCTTCACATCCCGATTCATTACAAGAGAACGAGAGAGATCGTCATTAACGCTGAAAGAGGGGGAGGAGAGAGAAAGAGAGAATTAGGACGGGTGAGACAGGAACAGAGAGGGTTTGGAGCTGTGCGTTGTTAAAGACAGGGTCAGCCGGGCCATCATTAGAGCTCCGGTCCTCATTAAGAGCTCTCAGAGCTTCACATCTCGCTATATTCATTAAAACAAAGAGCACGATTCTCTCCTCCGCCTCTCCACACCTCCTCTGCCCTAATGAGCACATGCCACAGCGTTAAAGGAATAGTTTATCTAAAAATTACAGTTCTGTCATTATTTACTTACCCTCATGTCGTTTTAAACCTGTATGCTGTCATTTTTTGCGTGGAACACAAAAGGAGAAATCGCAGAGCTCTTTTCCATACCGACAGTTCATGGTGACTATGCCTGTCAAGCTCCAGAAAAGGAATAAAACACCATAAAAACGAAATAAAGTAATGAATATGACTCCTGTGCTATATTCTGAGTCTTCTGGTGCTTTATGATAGCTTTTTGTCATTATGCACAGAAAGTCGTCCCCTTTGATGTAGCTTATTCAGAATTTCAGTATGGATGGGTGATAACACTTATTTTATTTTCAACCTTTTTTTTACTTTTTTATTTATAGGTCAAAATAGAAAATTATTATATACACTGGTGGCCAGAAGTTTGGAATAATGTACAGATTTTGCTCTTATGGAAAGAAATTGATACTTTTATTTCTCGACGTGGCATTCAACTGATCACAATGTATAGTCAGGACATTAATAACGTGAAAAATTACTATTACAATTTGAAATTTTTTTTAACTACTTCAAAGAGTTCTCATCAAAAAATCCTCCACGTGCAGCAATGACAGCTTTGCAGATCCTTGTTATTCTAGCTGTCAGTTTGTCCAGATACTCAGGTGACATTTCACCCCACACTTCCTGTAGCACTTGCTATAGATGTGTCTGTCTTGTCGGAGCACTTCTCACGCACCTTACAGTCTAGCTGATCCCACAAAAGCTCAATGGGGTTAAGATCCATAACACTCTTTTCCAATTATCTGTTGTCCAATGTCTGTGTTTCTTTGCCCACTCTAACCTTTTCTTTTTGTTTTTCTGTTTCAAAAGTGGCTTTTTCTTTGCAATTCTTCCCATAAGGCCTGCACCCCTGAGTCTTCTCTTTACTGTTGTACATGAAACTGGTGTTGAGCGGGTAGAATTCAATGAAGCTGTCAGCTGAGGACATGTGAGGTGTCTATTTCTCAAACTAGAGACTCTGATGTACTTATCCTCTTGTTTAGTTGTACATCTGGTCTTCCACATCTCTTTCTGTCCTTGTTAGAGCCAGTTGTTCTTTGTCTTTGAAGACTGTAGTGTACACCTTTGTATGAAATCTTCAGTTTTTTGGCAATTTCAAGCATTGTATAGCCTTCATTCCTCAAAACAATGATTGACTGATGAGTTTCTAGAGAAAGCTGTTTCTTTTTTGCCATTTTTGACCTAATATTGACTTTGAGACATGCCAGTCTATTGCATACTGTGGCAACTCAAAAACAAACACAAAGACAATGTTAAGCTTCATTTAATGAACCAAATAGCTTTCAACTGTGTTTGATATAATGGCAAGTGATTTTCTAGAACCAAATGATCAATTTAGCATGATTACTCAAGGATAAGGTGTTGGAGTGATGGCTGCTGTCTAGATTTGATCAAAAATAACTTTTTTCAAAGGTGCTGTTTTTCACATCAGTAATGTCCAGCTAATAATTAACATCAGAGAAATACAGCCTCTTACGGTCATTTACGTAAACCTGGAGATATTAACACAATTCGACAATAGAGGTCACCGTTGCCCTGTTCTATTCCTCTAACTGATCATTTATACCCACGACAGTAAAGACTGTGCGATCCAGCAGACAATGATCCGCAACCCAAAAATGGTTGAGAAACCCTGTATTAAAATATTCATCCATCCATTACTAAATTTCAGGTCCACGGCAGAGGGGAAAGATTAAAGGAATATTCCGGGTTCAATACAAGTTAAGCTCAATCAATTTGTGGAATAATATTGATTACCACAAAAATTTATTTTGACTCGTCCCTCCTTTTCTATAACAAAAGCAAAAATCTGGGTTTCAGTGAGACACTCACAATGGAAGTGAATTGGGCCAATTGTTGAACGTTAAAATACTCACTTTTTCAAATGTATAGCCACAAGACATAAACAATATGTGTGTTAACATGATTTTAGTGTGATATAATCGCTTATTAACCTTTTCTATGTGAAGTTATAGCCAATTTTAAAACTTCATTGCCATGAGGAAGTAATGTCAACTAACCCTAAGACCCTAAAACAGCAGTAAAAATGATTTAAGCAACTTTACAGCTCAAATAATCCACAGGTTTTAACAAAATAATGTAAGTGCTTTTATAAAATTATAAGCTTCACATTTCTGCCTTTAAACCCTCCAAAAATTGGCCCCATTCACTTCCATTGTAAGTGCCTCACTGTAACCTCCATTTTGCTTTTTTAAAGAAAAGGAGGGACGAGTCGAAATTAATTTTGTGGTAGTCAATATTATGCCACAAATTGATTGAGCTTAACTTGTATTGAACCCGGAATATTTCTTTAACAGTGAATAACCACTTAAATTGTTTCTATTCCTTACACAAAGCAATTGTATGGCTTCAGACAAATTGTAATATAACACACAAATTTTATATAGCGACTACTTTTAGGGTGCTTTTTTGTCCTTTTTTTGGAGCTTGTACGGAAAAGAGCTGCGTGAAATTAATTTGAAAATTCTTCATTTTATTTTCCATTGAATCAGTTACAGCAAACAGGTTTTGAACAACATGAGGGTGACTAAATAATTGCAGAATTTAAATTTTGCGGTGAACTGTTCCGTTAAATAATCAATCTCATCTTCACACGTGATCCGTGCCCTCTTTTTTTTTATTCCGGTTGATGTCAACCCAATCGCTGATGCTCATTAAACATTAACAAGGCTCACGGGAGAGAACAGGACGTGTGTGATCACCCGATTAACCTCCACATAGATGCCAGAGTTTGAGAGAATTCGGGCAACCCTGGTCTGTCTTCTAGGAGGTCTATTATTATTATTATTGTTGTCTCTTTGAAGGCGTGTAATGATAGAGCTCTATGACAGGAGGTAGGAAGGAAGTTGTCTGCCGTACTGCTTAGTAACCATAGTGATGGCGATTAGACCAAGAGTATGTGGAGTCATACTGTACACCTACACAAATTCTTTATAACAAGATGTTTTTCATCCACAAGGTGATATGGTTAACTGTTTTTATTTTAAGAGGTTCAAAGCAGAAATGTGGGTTACTTCCTGTATCTGTGGTAGATTAAAGCAATATGCCACTCCAGGCTGATTTTACAGTGGTTATGGGGTGTCTAAAACTCCTAAACTCCCATAATCAAATGAGTGTAATGCATGACCTCACATGGTCTATTGCTTGTATAAAGCGACAACAACAGCAATAGGTTAAAATACAGCAATGTGCATTAAATAAGCAAATTTATGTGGGTTATTGACATGAAATAAGTTTTCGAAATTTGACATATCCTGCGGTGTGATGCTATATTTTTTAATATATGCTCCTCTATTTTAAACACCATTTTGCTAATTCCTATATAATTACTATGCATGTAGCTTTATGTTGTGTTCTGGTCATTTTGACCCGGATGTTTTTTTTCGTTTTTTTTATCCAATTGGAATAAAATTAACTGACTTTGTTCACATATGGTATCTGAAAAAACACACAAAAATCTAGATCATTTTCTCTAAATTTTTGTATTATTTCACTTTGTTACACTCGTGTTCCCGGTCAAAAATGACCAGCTGTGAATGGAAATGAATGGATTAGACTTCAAAACACAGAAATATTAAGTGTTCAGGAGCATCCCAATCCTATAGATGAGCACATATGTGGATGTGTGTTTGCACACACAAAGTCCTCGGACATGTACACATATGTGCGCGCACACACACACAACACACACACACACAATGTGTGTTGAGCGCACTTTTGTGCATTGTCTTTTCATGTACACTCTTTGAGGATTATTTCAAGATCTACTCATCATATTATGTTGTGTTTGGGCTCGTTTGAATCAGGATAGTCTGCTGTAAGTAACGATATGTCATTGTCTATGTTATATGTATGTTTCAGGAAGTAATAAAGAAAAACATGACTGTAAGGGGGTTCGGTGGAAAGGAGGCGGCGAGAACCGGTTTGACAACTCAAATAATAATTTAATGAACAACTTAAACAAAAACACACAACCATAAACACACACACAGTACAGCTGCCTGTAATTCTCTCTCTCTCTCGAACTGTCGTCCCTGGCCGCCTTTATCCCTCGTGCACCCCATCAGGCTAATTGGGGACCGGGCGTGCATCGTTCCAGCCCGGCCCCGCCCTCCTCGGCTCTACAATGACAAAAAGACACTAAATTTTTTTATTATTTCACTTTGTTACACTCGTTGTGTTCTCGGTCAGAAATGACCAGCTATGAATGGAAATTAATGGATTACACTTCAAAACACAGAAATATTTAGTGTTCAGGAGCATCCCAATCCTATAGATGAGCACATATGTGGATGTGTGTTTGCACTCACAAAGTCCTCGGACATGTACACATACGCGCGCGCACACACACACACACACACACACACACACACACACACACAATGTGTGTTGAGCGCACTTTTGTGCATTGTCTTTTCATGTTCACTCTTTGAGGATTATTTCAAGATCTACTCATCATATTATGTTTTGTTTGGGCTCGTTTGAATCAGGATAGTCTGCTGTAAGTAACGATATGTCATTGTCTATGTTATATGTATGTTTCAGGAAGTAATAAAGAAAAACATGACTGTAAGGGGGTTCGGTGGAAAGGAGGAGGCGAGAACCGGTTTGACAACTTAAATAATAATTTAATGAACAACTTAAACAAAAACACACAACCATAAACACACACACAGTACAGCTGCCTGTAATTCTCTCTCTCTCGAACTGTCGTCCCCGGCCGCCTTTATCCCTCGCGCGCCCCATCAGGCTGATTGGGGACCGGGCGTGCGTCATTCCAGCCCGGCCCCACCTTCCTCGGCTCTACAGTGACAAAAAGTCACAAAAATTTTTATTATTTCACTTTGTTACACTCGTGTTCTCGGTCAGAAATGACCAGCTATGAATGGAAATGAATCGATTACACTTCAAAACACAGAAATATTTAGTGTTCAGGAGCATCCCAATCCTATAGATGAGCACATATGTGGATGTGTGTTTGCACACACAAAGTCCTCGGACATGTACACATACGTGCGCGCACACACACACACACAATGTGTGTTGAGCGCACTTTTGTGCATTGTCTTTTCATGTACACTCTTTGAGGATTATTTCAAGATCTACTCATCATATTATGTTGTGTTTGGGCTCGTTTGAATCAGGATAGTCTGCTGTAACTAACGATATGTCATTGTCTATGTTATATGTATGTTTCAGGAAGTAATAAAGAAAAACGTGACAAAAAGACACTCCTGTATATAATATTTATGTGTGTCTGTGGGAATTTCATACACTAAAACTCAGTCCAGTTTGGCCTCTGAGGGAAACAAATTTTCTCATTGTATTTTACTAATTGAGACATTTCCAACGATATATAACACATGGGTATCTCATCTTTTTTATGATTTTACCAACTCTGAATATAATTGTTGTGATGACAAATTTGCAAATCATGAGAATCAAACAGTTCTTATTTGTCAGCAAATTAAAAAGCATTATTTAAGAATTGGTAGGTAGTTTAGCTATATGCATTGTAAAGTCCAGATTGTAAACTTTAAAACAACACCTATTTTGTTCAGATCAAGCAAGTGGTTATTAATTTATTATATAATTATTATATATTTTTTGGTTTTCCAAAGGGAGTGCCCCCCGCTAGTCCGGTATGAGCTCAGTTCAATGAATCCATTTATCAATAAAAATATATATTTTTTAAAGTATGTTCAAAAAACTATAATTCAATTCAACTATATTCATAATTACTAAAAAAAAAAGTTGATGAAAAGATCAATACAATATCTTGTGATAATATATGCAATACGAGAGATTTATAAACAATCTTAGTGAGCCGGTCACAAAATGTGTTAGCATTAAACTAACAAAGGACAAGGTTTAATAACATCGTATTATAATAAAAAATAAAAAAAAGCATTTGTCACACCGCAGGACCATTTAAAGGAATGTTCCCAACTCAGTCAACATCATTTGTGGCATGAAGTTGATTACCACAAAAATAACTAAAATAACTTTAGAAAGATGTTCAGTCACTTTCAGTGCCTATAACAAACATGTTTTGTAACTCTCTGCTATTAATAATTTGTGTGTGTGTGTGTGTGTGTGTGTGTCTGTAATAGCACTTTTATATAGTGGTCTAATCTTGACCCATGACATGCTGTTATAAATAAAACCGAAGTGGCCTTGACCAGACATCATAACCTCTTATACACATGATTTTAAAAATGAACATAAACTGCTGCTGCAGTGCTGTGTACTTTAGGTGAACAGCGCCCTCTAGTGTTCGTATTTTTCAATGACTGGTCTAATGTGATTAGAATAGTTTGTTTTTACTTGACATTTTCTTTATTTTTATCATGAAAGTGTTCAGAATGGCATAATACCAACTACTTTAATAAAGAAGCTAGTATGCAGTATGTATATTTTACACATCATTCACATTTTTTGTATGCATGGAAAACCCACATGAACTGCTTTATTTGCCAAAACAGACGTGCACATTAAGTGGAATAATGTGGAATACTTTTTTTTTTTAAGTGTAATGTATGAACCAAATCAGCCATGAATTTTGACATCTCTTTACTTTTTCTGGAATCATTATTTAATTATATTGCCAAAAGTTAAGCCACTTTTACACTAAATTGGATGACATTTTTTAAATAACTGTATTCATTTTCAAGATAATAACTGGTTGCCACTGCCTGATTTAAATATGAGCTCATGTGACAACAAGGTAGCATACTGTTTAAAAGTTTGGAATGGCATACTACCATACTACTCATACTACTCTACTACATACTGTTTCTTTTGGCAAAAATAGTAAGAGTAGTATGGTAGTATGCCATTCCGGACCCAGCCTTACTGTTTTTTTTTCTCCCCTTTTCTCCCCAATTTGGAATGCCCAATTCCCAATGCGCTCTAAGTCCTCGTGGTGGCATAGTGACTTGCTGCAATCCGGGTGGCGGAGGACGAATCTCAGTTGCCTCCGCATCTGAGACCGTAAATCCGCGCATCTTATCACGTGGCTTGTTGAGAGCGTTACCGCGGAGACATAACGTGTGTGGAGGCTTCACGCTATTCTCCGCGGCATCCACGCGCAACTCACCACGCGCCCCACCGAGAGCGAACCACATTATAGCGACCACGAGGAGGTTACCCCATGTGACTCTATCCTCCCTAGCAGCCGGGCCAATTTGGTTGCTTAGGACACTTGGCTGGAGTCACTCAGCATGCCCTGGATTCAAACTCATGACTGCAGGGGTGGTAGTCAGCGTCTTTACTCACTGAGCTACCCAGACCCCCTAGCACACTACTGTTTTAAATGTTTGTTGCATACTGTTTCAATGCTGTATGCTATAAGCAGTATATTAGTATTTAATTCTGAACACAGCCAGTGTTTTATGAGTGTGTTGTGTTGTTTCAGGAGCTGTCAGAGTATGACAAGTCTCTTCAGTAACACAGTGTCTCCAGTGAAAGAGGGCTGCTCGCCTCTGCCACGCCGCGCCAGTGCACTTAGCAAGCCCCCATTACGAGCTCTATACGACCTGCTCATCGCTCCAATGGAGGGGGTATGACTGCAGTTACATGTCCTGTTTGGGTAGTCATAGATTAAAGCAATAAGCCATGAGAGAACAATGTTACAGTGAATTTTAGCATGGTTAAGGGGCATAAACAATTCCTAACACCCATAATCACTGTTAAAATGACTGTAATGCACAGTTTCAGGCAGCTTTAGTTAAATAAGGCAGTAAGATATTACAGTAAATATTCATATATTACCGTGTAAAGTAAATGAACATGAAAGGGGTTTTGTAAATCTATGAAGTAACTCTTTCTCTCTCTGTAGGGTCTGATGCACTCCAGTGGTCCGGTGGGTCGTCACAGGCAGTTGATTCTGGTTCTGGAGGGAGATTTGTATCTCATTCCATTTGCTCTGCTGAAGGGCAGCTCATCTAATGAGTATTTGTATGAACGCTTCTGTCTCATCGCTGTACCATCTATCGGCAGCCTGCGAACCACAGCTAAAGTGAGCACACTTACTGACATACTGCTAAACCACACTATACCTTACACGTGTGAACAGACATTATGCATGTTTCACAGGCTGACAAATTATTTTTCTGTCTGTCTGTCATTCTGTCTAACGTTCTATCTGTCTGTCTATCTTTCTGTCTGTCTGTCTTTCTACCTACCTTTCTGTCTGTCTGTCTGCCTGTTTATATATCTGTCTGTCTGTCTTTCTGTCTGTCTGTCTGTCTGGCTTTCACCTACCTGTCTTTCTGTCTGTCTTTCTACCTACCTTTCTGTCTGTCTATATATCTGTCTGTCTGTCTATTTGTCTGTCTATCTTTCTGACTGTCTATATATCTGTCTGTCTGTCTGTCTTTCTACCTACCTTTCTGTCTGTCTGTCTGCCTGTTTATATATCTGTCTGTCTGTCTTTCTGTCTGTCTTTCTACCTACCTACCTTTCTGTCTGTCTTTCACCTACCTGTCTTTCTGTCTATCTTTCTGTCTGTCTGTATTTCTGTCTGTCTGTCTTTCTACCTACCTTTCTGTCTGTCTATATATCTGTCTGTCTGTCTATCTGTCTGTCTATCATTCTGACTGTCTATATATCTGTCTGTCTGTCTGTCTGTCTTCTACCTACCTTTCTGTCTGTCTGTCTGCCTGTTTATATATCTGTCTGTCTGTCTTTCTGTCTGTCTTTCTAGCTACCTACCTTTCTGTCTGTCTGTCTGTCTGTCTTTCTACCTTCCTGTCTTTCTGTCTATCTATCTGTCTGTCTGTATTTCTGTCTGTCTGTATTTCTACCTACCTTTCTGTCTGTATGTGTGTCTGTCCCTCTGTTGTTCTATCTACAGTTTCTATCTTTCTGTCTGTCTGTCTAACGTTCTATCTGTATGTCTGTCTCTGTCGTTCTGTCTACCATCCTATCTGTCTGTCTGTTTGTTGTTCTGTCTATCATTCTGTCTGTCTGTCAATTCTGTCTGTCATTCTATCTGTCTATCTATCTGTCTGTTTGTTGTTCTGTCTATCATTCTGTCTGTCTGTCAATTCTGTCTGTCATTCTATCTGTCTATCTATCTGTCTGTTTGTTGTTCTGTCTATCATTCTGTCTGTCTGTCAATTCTGTCTGTCATTCTATCTGTCTATCTATCTGTCTGTCTATCGTTCCATCTGTCTGTCTATCGTTCTGTCTATCATTCTATCTGTCTATCTCTCTGTCTGTTATTCTATCTATCTATCTATCTGTCTGTCTGTTTGTTGTTCTGTCTATCGTTCTGTCTATCATTCTATCTGTCTATCTCTCTGTCTGTTATTCTATCTATCTATCTATCTGTCTGTCTGTTTGTTGTTCTGTCTATCGTTCTGTCTATCTGTCTGTCATTCTATCTGTCTGTCTGTCTATCTGTCTGTCTATCGTTCTGCCTGTCTGTCTGTCGTTCTGTCTATCATTCTGTCTGTCTATCTCTCTGTCTGTCATTCTATCTATCTATCTATCTATCTATCTGTCGTTCTGTCTATCATTCTGTCTGTCTGTCTGTCATTCTGTGTAACGTTATATCTATCTATCTATCTGTCTGTCTGTCATTCTGTCTAACATTCTATCTATCTTATCTATCTGTCTGTCATTCTTTCTATCTATCTGTCTGTCTGTCATTCTGTCTAACATTCTGTCTGTCTGTCCGTCTAATGTTCTATCTGTCTGCTGTCCATATGTCTAACATTCTATATGTCTGTCTGTCTAACATTCTATCCATCTGCCTTTCTGTCTAACGTTCTATCTATCTGTCTGTCTAACATTCTATCTATCTGCCTTTCTGTCTGTCATTCTATCTATCTATCTGTCGTTCTGTCTATCATTCTGTCTGTCTGTTGTTCTGTCTATCATTCTATCTGTCTGTCTGTCATTCTGTGTAACGTTATATCTATCTGTCTGTCTGTCATACTGTCTATCATTCTATCTATCTTATCTGTCTGTCTGTCATTCTGTCTATCTATCGATCTGTCTGTCTGTCTGTCATTCTGTCTAACATTCTGTCTGTCTCTCTGTCTAACATTCTGTCTGTCTCTCTGTCTAACATTCTATCTGTCTGTCTGTCTAATGTTCTATCTATATATCTGTCTGTCTAACATTTGATCTATCTGCCTTTCTGTCTAATGTTCTATCTATCTGTCTGTCAAACGTTTTGTCTGTCTGTCTAATGTTCTGTCTGTCTGTCTAATGTTCTATCTGTCTGTCTGTCTGTCTGTCGGTCTAACGTTCTGTCTGTCTGTCTAAAGTTCTGTCTGTCTGTCTAACGTTCTGTCTGTCTGTCTAACGTTCTATCTGTCTGTCTGTCTGTCTAACATTCTATTTGTCTGTCTGTCTGTCTGTCTAATGTTCTATCTGTCTGTCTGTCTAACATTGTATCTGTCTGTCTGTCTATCTATCGGTTAGTACATGGTATCATAGTTTAAACTGCTTTTGAAAAAGACCACATATTCATCTTCAGGTCTCTTTGTTGTCTCAGGTTCATCCTCGCAGGACCGGTCCGGTTCTTTGTAATGGTGGAAGTTCTATGGCTGCAGTCATTGGAAACCCTCGTCTCCCACCA
The DNA here is from genome assembly GCF_019703515.2 of Myxocyprinus asiaticus. Taxonomy (NCBI): domain Eukaryota; kingdom Metazoa; phylum Chordata; class Actinopteri; order Cypriniformes; family Catostomidae; genus Myxocyprinus; species Myxocyprinus asiaticus. Next base: position 34,110,938 of record NC_059386.1, on the reverse strand, counting down.
TCAGTGATGGACCGCTGGCTCTGGGGTCCAATGCCCACCGCTGAAGAGGAGGCTCACATGGTGGCCGACCTGCTTGGCTGTCAACCGCTGGCCGGCCCCGCGGCCACCAAAGAGCGGGTTATGAGCGCGCTCACTCAGGCCGAGTGTGCCCACTTCGCCACCCACATCTCATGGAAGCTGGCAGCACTGGTCCTCACGCCCAGCCAGGACGGGAGCTCTGGACCGGTGGTGGCTGCACCCACTGGGGGAGCAGGAGGTGGAGAGGGTGGAGGGAAATCCAACTACACCATCCCAGAGAGTCTGCACGTGCAAGACGATGCCAGTGATGCAGAAAGTATCTGCGACAGCCCGCCACTGCAGGAGTTTCTGCTCACTGCGGCCGATATCCTCGATCTCAGGCTGCCAACAAAATTAGTCGTGTTGGGGTGAGTAGATGTCTGTTTTTCTGGCAGGTCTGGGCAAAATTAAGAATTTGCACTATTGCAGTTCATAAGTTAGAATTTGAATAGGAATTGGAATTGAACTGGCCGCGCCCCATAGGAAGTTTAATTGGAATTTTGATTGAATTGGTCATGTCCCACAAGATGTTCAATTTCAATTTAAATTGCAATGACAAGAAGAGGTTTTTACTGAATTGCAATTCAAAGAAGTTCAGCACAGTCAAACCAAATTTCATTTGTCTAACAGTTTTGCGTCAAAGTAAATAATTACATAATTGATTTTGACACTTTATGGTTATTTAGTCACTGATTTGTTGAACAGATTTTTCTTTACTGACATGTTTCTCTAAACTATTTCTCTGAGCTAGAGATAGTATTTCTCTGTCTGTCAGTCCCTCCAGGATTTTGCGATCGCAAGAATTCTTGCAAATTCAACCAATCTCCACATTTTTTGCGGTAGCTTGCAATTTGTTATAATTTCCACATATTTTATTTTGAAGCAGTCGCAACATATCTAAATGCAGAGCTGTCATTTGTATCATCTCCATAGTAACAAGCATCTCTTCCTCGTCGTCTCCACGTTACGCGTTCACTATCAAAATCCTTGCCTAGGGGCCTGGGTAGCTCAGCGAGTATTGATGCTGACTACCACCCCTGGAGTCGCGAGTTCGAATCCAGGGCGTGCTGAGTGACTCCAGCCAGGTCTCCTAAGCAACCAAATTGGCCCGGTTGCTAGGGAGGGTAGAGTCACATGGGGTAACCTCCTCGTGGTCGCTATAATGTGGTTCTCACTCTCAGTGGGGTGTGTGGTGAGTTGTGCGTGGATGCCGCAGAGAATAGCGTGAAGCCTCCACATACGCTACGTCTCTGCGGTAACGTGCTCAACAAGCCACGTGATAAGATGCACGGATTGACGGTCTCAGACGCGGAAGCAACTGAGATTCATCCTCCGTCACCCGGATTGAGTCACTACGCCACCACAAGGACTTAGAGGGTATTGGGAATTGGGGAGAAAGAAAAAAAAACATCCTTGTCTAAACCTTCGCGGGACTGCAGACTGAACACATGCCTCATACATCACAGCTAGTGTTTAAACTTCACCCTGAGTGCTGCGAATGAGACACAAAACCTGCGTTTATACACAGAAACCCTAACATTCACTTAAAATCCCCATTAGTTGTGTAATGAAATGTGATTAGAATTTGAAGTGCTTAATTCAGTCGGCTACGAACCTGAAAATGGCAATTTATGCTGAACACTTGTATGCTGAAAATAAATGCTTTACTGATATAAAAAGGTCACTTATACATACAGTATATTTTAAAATATGACAAAAATGGCCATATATGTAACATATTTGTTTGAAGCACTTGTGGAATTTAAATTTGTACATAAATGCTCAAATATATGAACTCTAATTGTATTTGTTTGTATATTGCCATATATCAGATTTCAATATCAGACGATGTAACAATGGCAACAGGCCTAATGAATCCTCATTGTTGTTTTAGTTTACAGATTTATTGCACGTCTGTTTTAAACTTAGACTAAGTCTAAGAAACTACGTTTTCTTGCATTGTCTGAGGCAGAACATTTTAAAACAAAAATAATTAAGGGTCTTCCAATACCCACAGGTTTCACCTAAATGTATGGTAGCCTATGTTTGTGTGTAATTCTTTTTTTTTTCTTGCTAACTGCATATTCAGTTATTGTGCACTAAAATATCACATGTAATTGCATTTACAATGTAATTAACACAATGATGATTTGTGAGTTTTCACTGCAAAACAACTCCAAAAAATGCTGCAAATTGCATCGCAAAATTTGCGAAAAGCAGCAGCAAATTCAGTCATTTTGGGGCGCAAAAATCAGGAAAAAGTGCCGCGAAATCCTGGTGGGACTGGTCTATACATATACATACAGTATATGTACATATATAGTACATCTAGACACTAATCTATCTACATAAGTCAACGAATTCAAATTAAATTTCAGAAATGAACCGTAATTTAAAGGCTTTTTCAATCCAGTTCTGAATTGCATACAACCTTGCTGAACCAAATCAGCATTTACCTACATAACTTCAGTTTATCAGGCCGTATTATGACTGCAGCCACATCCACAGTAGTTTAACAGTCTATTTAAAATAATAGCTTCTCTATTCCAGTGAATTACTGCTCCATGATGTTAAAAGTGTTTATGTCTTCATACCTCTGCAGGTCGTACCAGGAGTCTGACAGTAAAGTGACTGCAGATGGGGTGGTCGGACTAACCCGGGCATTTCTGGCTGCTGGAGCTCAGTGTGTGCTGGTCTCGCTGTGGCCGGTGCCCGTCGCCGCGTCCAAGATGTTTGTCCACGCGTTCTACAGCGCTCTGCTCAATGGCTCTAAAGCTAGCGCGGCCCTCGCGGATGCCATGAAGAGCGTTCAGAGCAGCAAACAGTTCTCGCACCCCACCAACTGGGCAGGTCAGTAGATGCTATGCTTTTCGGAAGCATACTACACATACTATTTGTATTCTTCTATTTGATTGGACTGCCAGTAGTTAAGAATTTTTTAAAAATTCAAAATAAGCATTTTAATGATATAATAACTGGATGGCACACAATGAGTTAAACGTGCAATGTGATAAGGTCATTTGACAACGATCTAGCATACTAACGATTGAAATGTACAGTTTCACGTACTATTTTTAATCAATAGTATGCAGTATGCAGCTCGCTGGTATTCCATTCTAAACAAAGCCATTGTCTTACATACATACTTGCCCAAGTCAGCATAACTTTTTGTTTCTCTCTCCTAGGTTTCTAATGTGTGTCGTTGCATACTACTTTACCGTACTGTTCCTTTGTAGACAGTATACTGCTCAGTATGCAGTATGCTTGAATTCCATTCTGAATGTAAGCTTTAAGAGCTCCATCTTGTTTACATTCCTCACTATTTAAATAATCTCTTCAGGCTTCATGCTGATTGGCTGTGATGTAAAGCTGAACAGCCCCTCGTCTCTGATTGGTCAGGCGTTGGCTGAGATCCTGCAGTATCCAGATAAAGCCAGAGATGCCCTGAGGGTTCTGCTGCACCTGGTGAGAACCGCACATCATATTTACCATGACCACTCAAGTGGTTTATATTATATAGATGATGGGAAATATATATATATATATATATATATATATATATATATATATATATATATATACACACATTGTCAGAAATATATATATATATATCAGTGTCAGAAATTAACTATTACCTAGATTGATTTTCAGGGGCATTTTTTACCTTTATGGGGGCAGAATTTTTCTAACCATTTAAAAGAAACTGTGTCTCATCCGTTTATGACAAATACTCGTTTATGTACTAAAGGAATATTCCGGGTTCTATACAAGTTAAGCTCAATCGACAACATTTGTGGCATTATTTCGACTCGTCCCTCCTTTTCTTAAAAAAGAGCAAAAATGGAGGCCACAGTGAGGCACTTACAATGGAAGTGAATGGGGGCCAATTTTTGGAGGGTTTAAATGCAGAAATGTGAAGCTTAAAATTTTATAAAAGCACTTTCATTAATTCTTCTGTTAAAACTCATGTATTATTTGAGCTGTAAAGTTGTTTAAAATGTTATTTTTACAGTAATTTTAGGGTTTTAGGGTTTGTTGACATTACATCATCATTGCAACAAAGTTGTAAAATATGCAATAACGTTACACAGATGCGGTTAGTAAGCGATTTTGTCACATTAAAATCATGTTTACACACATACTGTTTATGTCTTGTGGCTACACTTTTGAAACATTCACTTCCATTGAAAGTGTCTCGATTTTTGCTCTTTTTTTTTCTTTTTTTTTTTTAAGAAAAGGAGGGAAAAGTCCAAATTAATTTTTGTGGTAATCAACATTATACCACAGATTTTGTCGAATGAGCTTAACTTGTATTGAACCCGAAATATATCTTTAATAAATGTTTTATTAAAACAAATTGAGAATTATTACCTCTTACCCTAATAATTAAATTGCCATCAATTCAGATTTTATGCCATAATATGTATATCTAAGACTATGATAGAACATTAAGAACTATATCAGATGTTACAATAAAACAAACAAACATAAGAATTAATTTCAAGGGCATTTTTTACACCCACATTTTGAATTTCAGGGACAGTTTTGTCATTTTTGGTGGCATTTTGGCCTCAAGCCCCCAGATTTCTGACACTGATGTGTGCATTTACACACACATATATATATATATATATATATATATATATACACTGTATGTTAGGGCTGTCAATCGATTACAGTTTTTAATCAAATTACTTACACGGTGTGCCGATTAATTAATCAAATTAATCGCAATTAATCACATATGTAAATATTTGCTGAGAAAGCCCCTCAAATAACAATAATTAAATATACAGTATAATGATTAAATAATTACAAATAGCTATATTTAAATAATTACTAATATATATATATATATATATATATATATATATATATATATATATATATATATATATATAAAATAAAAAATAGTATTCATATAATTAAAATGCATTACATTATTGTTACAGAGGAGTTAAGTATTGATAAGACAATTCAAAGAGTGGCTTTAGAATCCAAAATATTGTTTTATTTTTATTATTGAACATAAGCCAATCATTGGCCTATAGTTCACAGCAATCCATTTTGCAATTGAATTTGTGAGGGCTTTTCTAAGGATGCATCAATGTACACCTGCGTCAGATGGATGCTTTTGGAGCGTCTCACTTTGGTTGCGTCGCATCATAAACATACCGTATTTAGGTCGCTGTGTCAAGTTAAACGTAGTTTAATACTTAGAAAAACAAGTCTTGAGATCCCTAAATTCGGATTTGCACTCCATCAAGCTGTGTTTTGAACGCAAGAACGCGTCCTCATGTTGTGTTGTCTGCTCTTGGTAAGTGTGGTTTGTTCTCTGTATAAGCTGCACGTTGCCTATACAGCAAGTTTAGCTTACTGCCCCCTGAAGAAAACAGGTGGTACTACAAGCTTGAATTGCTCTGGCAACTTTCTTATAATGGTCCTGGGACATGATTAATTGTTTTAAAAATATTTGAACACATTATCTTTTATATAATTAATTGCACGGAATTAACACATTAAATCGACAGCCCTAAAATATATATATATACACACACAGTATATACACACATCTTATACACTTATAAATACACTTTAAATAGCAAGAGTAATATTTCCACAAGTTACTTAGATTCTGAGGCAGTGTCAGTACAAAGAGTCAAACGATTCTACTGACTTGTGAAGATCTCTTGATAACTACTAGTCCAGTTAGGTTCAAAGAGCTTGATATTACTCATCAAAGGGATAGCTCACTCAAAAATGTAACTTCTATCATGTTGTTCCAATCTCATATGACTTTCCTGACACCCATATGACGTCCGTTGCGCATTCATGAGTGCATGACAGAAGCTCGTTTCCACTGGCATACATGTTTTAGTGCTAAAATCAATGCAAGTTCTCACGTCAGTGTTATGCAAAAGAAAGAAGGTCATACGGGTTTGGAACGTCATGACGGTGAGTAAATGATGACAGAACTATTCCTTTAAAATACACAAACAAAAGAATATACTGTATGTCTCACCTCTGCGTCTCAATGGCTCCCCCAGGTGGAGAAGTCTCTTCAGCGCATTCAGAACGGCCAGAGGAACTCCATGTACACGTCCCAGCAGAGTGTGGAGAATAAGGTGGGGGGTGTGCCAGGCTGGCAGGCGCTGCTGACCGCGGTGGGCTTCAGATTGGACTCGGCCGGAACGGGTCTACCCGCGGCTGTGTTCTTCCCCACAACAGACCCTGGAGACAGACTGCAACAGTGCAGCACCACCCTACAGTCACTGCTGGGTACGACACGCTGTCTGATGCATACTGCACACAAAAATGGCAGGGTGCATATCTTTACGATGCTTAGTAGCATGCAAACTGCATACTTTCTAAAGCAATGCTTTCAAACCGAGTTTTCAAACAAAAGCGGAGTAAGTGTCTATAATAAACTGCTGAAAGTCAAAAGTCTGGGTGTGCTAGTTAGGAAAAGTAAAACCTTTAAACCTGAATTTTGGGTGTTTTCAGGTTTGCCTCCACCTGCTCTGCAGGCGCTGTGTAAACTGATCACCGCCTCAGAAACCGGAGAACAACTCATCAACCGGGTGAGACATCACATATCAAACACTCCCTTTTTTACATTCAGTAAGCCAACTGTCTAAGCTTATGCGCCTGTTTTAAGCTTGTCTGTGCTGATATTTTTGCTAATGTTTGCTTTGTTAACCACGTTAAATCCTAAATCCTCTTTCCTTCTCTTTTTCTAACCATACCATTAAAGGCTGTTAAAAATGTTGTGGGAATGGTAAGTGCTTTTAACTAATTATAAGTGTCTGCTTTTAACTAATCAACTAACACACTGCTGTAAACTTTAAACAGTATTTGGCAACCCATTTTACATTTGTATTGTGACATATATCCAGAGAAAAATATCTAGGCTGGGACTCTATTTTACCCATTGAGAATTCATTAGAATAAAAATAGTGGGTGATTAGCGGTTGGAGGGAGAGGGTGAAAAGTAAAAGGGCTCGGTGAGCAAGAAAAGAAAGACGCTTCAGAGGCGAACAGCATTACGCCACAAATGCTGTCGATTGAGCTTAACTTGTGTTGAACCTGGAATATTCCTTTAAGAAAGTACATTTTCATGTTGGCTTCAACTAATAAACTAAAGAGGCAAATTAACATTAACAATGTCCATTAACTGTTTATATATATATATATATATATATAAATGTTGTTAAAATTAATAGAATAATTATTCTAAAAAGCCTGTTGTTTAATTTTTTTTTCTTTGTTCTGCAGCTTCATCAGGTTTTGGTTCAGCTGCAGTCTGGAGAGAAGGAGCAGGATTTCTCTCTCGCTCCCATCCAGGTGTCCATCAGTGTTCAGCTCTGGAGACTGCCGGGCTGCCACGAGTTCCTGGCCGCTCTTGGTAAGAGCTGCTTCAACACATGAACACCTGCTTTAGATGCTGACTCCGTGCTGATTGTTTCTCTCTCTCTCTCAGGGTTTGACCTGTGTGAGGTCGGTCAGGAGGAAGTGGTTTTAAAGACAGGCAAGCAGGCGAACCGTCGCATCATGCACTTTGCCCTGCAGTCACTGCTGGCTCTGTTTGGTGAGCATCACTGTCACATGACACATTTTTGACATTCTGCTTCATAAGTATTCAAAACTTATTTAGAATGTAAATGTAGAGCAATTACATGATATATTGATGACCATATCAGTATTGATTGTATGTTTCAATATTGGAGGCAGATAATATCAGGCTTTATTTTACCCAAAAATGTACTAAACAGTTATCTATTTTTTTCTACTGTACATTACAATAATATAATGCCTGATTTAGTGCAAATTCTGTCAAAATATTGGCATCATATTGGTTATCAGTAGTAGAATAAACATAATTATCGGTTGCAAAATTGTAGGTCATACCATACAAATAATTATCGGCTATCAGTATTGGTGAACATTTCTATATTGGTTTGTCCTTAAAAAAAAAAAAAGTCAAAATATAAGCATCAAATCTGTTATCATTCATCAAATTAAAATAATTATTGCTATTAGTATAGGACATAATTTCTACATCGGTGCATGTATAAAATATAGATATCCAGATTACTTGAATACTGTTTAAAAAAAAAAAAAAAGGAAAAATCGGTCATAACATACAAATAATTATAGTCTATCAGTATTAGCCAAAATGTCTATATTGACACATTAAAAAAAAAAAAAAAAAAAAAACATATTCAGAAATATTGGTATCATATCAGTTTTTGCTTATAAATATTAACCGATATGATGCTATCAGCATTGCCCAAAATTTCTATATTGTTATGACCTTAAAGTATAGATATTGAGATGTGGTAAATAATCTAATAATAAGAAAAATCTGTGAAAATATCATCATCATTAGTAGCATAAAAATAATTATCGGTTGCAATATTGGTCAAAATATTTATATCAGTGCATTCTTTAAATATCCGGATATGGAAAATGATATGAAAACTACTTTAAAAAAAAAACACAAAATATCTGCAGTTTTAGGTCATATCATACAAATCATTATTGGCAAGTCAAAATATAAGTGTAACAAAGGTTAAGGTTGGGAAAGGAGGAGGTAGGAACCGGCTGAACAGTCGAAATAATATTTAATAAGAACTTAAAAAGACACACACAACACAAACACACACATGGCAGCTGCATGTGGCTCTCTCTCTTGAACTGCCGCGTTCCGCCGCATTTATCCCTCTCCTCGGATGATTAGTCCAATTGGAGGCCGGGCGTGCATAGTCACGGCCCGGCCCTGCCCTTCTCCTCGTCACACTAAGCATCAAATCTGTTTTCATTCATAAAATTAAAATAATCATTGCAAATCTGATAAAAAATCAGCAACATATCAGTTATCATTCATATATTCATATCATTTAAAATGTAGATATTAAGATGAGTCAAAAAATAGACAGCAAAATATATGCATCTTATTGGTTATTGGTCATAAGAATAGCCGATATGATGCTATCAGCATTGCCCAAAATTTCTACATTGTTAAGTCAAAATATTGATATTCTGATGTGGCATATAACATATTCAAAATGTATAACATTGTAATAATTCTACTCTAATGCTCCCCTTTAGACTCTACGGAGCTTCCGAAGCGTCTGAGTTTGGACAGTTCATCCTCTCTGGAGTCTTTGGCGTCAGCACAGTCTGTGTCCCACCCATTGCCCATGGGTTACCCAAACCCTCCCTTCTCCCCACCCTGCTTGGACAGCCTGGCCTCAGACGCCATCTCCGTGTACAGTCTGAGTTCTATTGCCTCATCCATGAGCTTCCTGACCCGGCCTGAGGGTGCCTCTGATTTTATCAGCCAGCGCTCACGGCAACAGGAACTAGAGCGCCACCGGGGCGGAGCGGGGCTGTTTGCATCGCATCGGCACATGTCAGTTCCTCGCAGTCGTTCATCCCCACATGGAGCCGTTGGAGGTCATGAAGACGAAGAGTATGAAGGTTACAGTATAATCAGCAGCGAGCCACTTGGTGGCCATTGCGACACGCTTCCACGGCCCGCAAACCACAGGCACCATCGGGGCGCCGCACGTGGCGGGGCGGGCAGCGGTTATGCGGTGTCCGTGTCTTCGAGAGGTAGCGTTAGCACTCCAACGTCACCAGTGAAAACGACCCTGGTGCCAAGTCCAAACTCGCCATTCCAGAAGGTCGGAAAGGTGAGCAGCTCTGACACAGGTGAGTCCGATCAGTCCAGTACCGAGACAGACAGCACTGTGAAATCCCAAGAGGAACGAACACCGGGAGCACCGCTAGACCCGCAGGAACTCGCACAGAAGATTCTGGAAGAAACGCATAGCCACATGCGCGCCGTCGAAACGCTGCAGAGAAGCACCGGGCATGCCCCACCAAGTGATGCGTTGAGCGGTGGAGATCCGCCAACCCCGACAGGAGGGTCTGCGTTCCGTTCCTCGGAGACGAGTGCGTTCAGTCGCCCCAACAGCAGAGCTAGTATCAAAGCTCAGTCGTCACCTCTCCAGACACGCCCTAAGCCACCATCCCGTACGTCCTCCCTACAGAAGGTCAGCTCGGGCTACAACAGCCCCGCTACATCCGAGACATCTCTAAAAGAAGGCAGCCAACCATCGCCAACTTCTGACAGTCACGCCCAGTTTAAACTCAAATACCCAAGCTCGCCCTATAGTGGCCACATCTCCCGGTCACCCAGCAACATCTCGCCCAGCTCAGGCCACCAGTCGCCTGCTGGCAGTGCACCCTCCCCAGCCCTGTCGTACTCCTCGACCGGCTCGACACGCTCCAGCCCAGCGGATGCTCCAGATATCGACCGACTCAAACTGGCTGCAATTGACGAAAAAGTCCAAGCGATCCACAATCTCAAGACTTTCTGGGCCAACGCGACCCAACAGCAACACTCTGGACCGATGAGGGTGCTTCGCGGTGGCAAACTAAGCACCACCAAGCGAGATGTTCTAGGCCTTCTTAATCTCTCACCTCGCCATGCCATGACAGGACAGGATATGTCCCAAGATGTGGGGCTCGAAGAGCTAGAGCACAGTGGCAGAAATCCGCCCAACGGCCATCGCAAGATCGACCCGAAGCAAGTTGCACCTTCTCCAACGGCTTCCACTGGAAGTAGCCCGGGTTCTCACCCCATTCGACTGCCCTCTGGTAATGGGTACAAGTTCCTGTCGCCCGGAAGGTTTTTTCCGTCATCGAAATGTTGAGACGTTTTCTTTTGCGTCCTTTTAAAGACTCTTATTGTGTATTTATAACTCTGAAAACAGTGGAAAGGACAGTCTCGGTTAGGAAATAAATATTTCCGTAAGTCTCAAACTGCCTACTGTTGTATTCTGTGTAGAGAGCATATAATCCGTATGCTTCCACAGACACTGTAACGGACCATTTATATATGCAGACTGATCTGAGACGTGCACAGGGCATGTCATACAAAAAAAGAGATTATACCAAAACGGTATTCCAACAAAAAGACGCTCGCTGTTTGTGTTAGTGAAGATGATGCGGCTTTGACTGGTTTTATTTCATTTGATTTTTTGGTTTCATTTTTATTAATATAATTATTGTTATTGTTATTATTATTATGGATTGTTATTACAGTTATTTGTTTTGTAAATTAAATCAACGTTTTGCAATCAGTATTATACATTTTTATATTGTTAAAGAAGCAAATCATGCACAAAAGAAGAAAAAACATTTTCATATTTTTATTGAGATTGTGACCTGCACCTGACCTGACTTCTATGTGAATTGAGTGTCAGTATTAAAGCATGGGTTCTCTTGCTCTCCAGTGATTCAGTGTCTTTCTAACAAAGATTTTGCATATGTGGACTCTCATCCAGACATATTTCATTCTTTTTTCAGTAAAATGGACTCAATAAAAAAGGTTAATTTACTCTCTTGCACTCGTCTTATTTTCATTTTGTATGACTGTATTACAAAATTATGATTTTTTTTTTTTTTTTTTTTACCTGCATTACAATCATTTCTTCAAAAATAAAACTTGAATACACTGAATCTCATGAAGAAATTCCAGAAGTCAAAGAAATTAGAAATGATATGTTCATATAGAAAATCAAGCCTATGCCAGGACCATTAAAGATGCGGTCAGTAACTTTTGTCTTTGTGTTATCTTGGACTTACACTGACACCTAGCGGCTTGGATGCAGCATCATTTAAAATCAATAGTTTTCAGTGTCAGATGCCACTGCAGAAATTTAATATTCACAGACAGCCATGATTATTTAAATAACAGGATGGTTACTGAAGGTGCGTCCCAAACCGCACACTTCTGCACTATTCTACGCCATTTTGTAGTGTAAGTAGGGTGAGTAGTATGTTTACACTGAAAATGCAGCAAAAAGAAGTGTACGGTGTCAGAGGGTGAGAAGGACTTGGCCCAAGAGCAGAGGTAACAGTTCAATAGGATTCAAAAACAAAGGCAAGTTTCTCCCCTGACACGCGGGCAGAGACCGAGGAATCCTCCTCCAAAGGGACTGGGCGACGACACGCGAAGGCGCGCTAGAAAGCAGAGGTGGGTAGAGTAGCCAAAAACTTTACTCAAATAAAAGTACAGTTACTTTAAAAAAAATTATTCAAGTAGAAGTAAAAGTTACAATGTTAAAAATTACTCAAGTAAGAGTAAGAAAGTATCCAATAAAGAGAATACTCAAGTAGTAACTAGTTACTTTCACATGTAACGTAATGGATGTTTTCTCTCCTATATTCCAGTACATGAGACACATTTAACATGCATTACAGAATGATTAATAATACTATTAATATTATTGTTAATAATGGAAACTGTCATCATTCACCACCATGTTGTTCCAAACCCATATGACTTCTTTCTTCCATGAATCAAATTAAAGGGATAGTTAACCAAAAAATTCAAATGCCCTCATTTTCTCACCCTCATGCCATCCAAGATGTGTATGACTTACTTTCTTCTGCAGAACACAAATGAAGATTTTTATAAGAATATCTCAGCTCTGTTGGTCCATACAATGCAAGTGAATGGTTTGAACTTTGAAGCTCCAAAAAGCACATAGAGGCAGCATAAAAGTTATTCATACGACTCCAGTGATTTTCAGAAGCAACATGATAGGTGTGGGTGAGAAACAGATAAATATATATATAACTTTCTAATATATAAAGTCCTTTTTTTTACTATTAATTCTCCTCCCCGCCCAATAGGTGGTGATATGCACAAATAATTGAATCACCAAAAACAGTAAATATTTGTATTAGTAAAAAAGGATTTAAATATCGATCTGTTTCTCACCCACACTTACCAGATCCCTTCTGAAGACATTGATTGAAACAGTGTCATTTGAATTCCTTTAATGCTGCCTTTATGTGCTTTCTGAGCTTCAGTGTTTTTGTAACCATTCACTTGCATTATAGTATAAACTAACAGAGCTGAGATATTCTTCTAAAAATCTGTATTCAGCAGAAGAAGAAAAAACATCTGGGATGGCATGAGGGTGAGTAAATGATGCAAGAATTTTCAATTTTGGAAAAATTATTCCTTTAAGGAGATGTTAGACAGAATGCTAAACTTAATCATCATTTACATTCACTGCATGTTTTTTTTCCCCCTCCATATTTTGAAAGGGAATGGTGACTGAGACTGTCAGTCCCTAACATTCTGTCTAACATCTTTTGGGTTCCACAGAATACAGAAAGTTTCACAGGGTTGGAAGAACATGAGGGCGAGGAAATGATGACAGAATATTAAAGGCTGAACTATCACTTTCAGGATGCTTCTCAGATTTGGACGACATTATCTCTGTGTTTGGAAGCTTGTTTTCCGCATCTGTCAAATGCTGTTCACGCGCCAACCTTGCACATGCAGAACTGCTCACAATCGCGATAGGCAGGGCAAAACATTTGCACTTAACGCAGAAGTTTACAAGGATTTATGCAGTAGGCACTGATATGTTGCAGCTCTGATATAAAAATGCAAACTTAGAAACTGAGGCCATAAGTTACAGATTCACGCTGAAAATGAATGAGTATCACCATGACACAGACAAGCCAATTTTAATCTTGAAATATATCCATGTCTTGGTGTAAAATGAAGGCATTTTGTGGAGTGAAGAAATGTTTGTTTTGCACGCTTGCTTCTGTAGTGTTGAACGCGACTCGAGTGACAGCGTGCAGCTGTGAAGTTCCGCTGTCGTTAGAGTCCCATTCAAAAATCTCAATAAATTATGCATTTATTAACACTTATTAAATTAAAACCAGTAATGTAACGACAGGAATGCTACCCATTGTAATGAATTAAAAGTACTTTTTTTTTATTATCAAAAATTTACTTGAGTGACAAGTACCCACCATAAAACATACTCATAAAAGTAAATTTTTTCAAAAAAAGTTACTCAAGTAAATGTAACAGAGTAAATATAGCGTGTTACTACCCACCTCTGCTAGAAGGTAACCACACCTCTAGAGACACACAAGCAATCTCCAACTAAACAAGAGAAGGCAGGTGCCACTTGCAGCTGAAGGTTGTAATGATCAGCATTCCCATGGAAACGCTGATTCAGCATGCCAGCGGCACCTGAAACAAATAAGGGCAAAACATAAACATGCTTTGACAAAAACAGACAGGGAACAATGATGCCACAGCCCTTGTCAGACAAAAACTCAATCTGACAGGTTGACAGGACAGGACATGACATCACTGGAGAGCGCACGGTGGTAACACATGCACGGCGGTCCCAAATAACCGGACCCGTGCACTCACACAAAGGGGGTACACAAAATACCGAGGCAGGCCAATACTGTCACGGCGCCATAAGGCAGAACCCCAACCTGACAAGGTGACCAGACCGTGACAGTACCCCCCCAAAGGGACACCTCCTGGCATCCCAACGTGAACATCAAACAAAAGAAAAAGACAGACAACACGAACACTTAAAGAACAGGAAACATCAAAGAAAGGGAGGGAGTTTGAGGAAAGGGGAGGGGCCTGGCGGCCTGGGAGGAGGCCTCAGGGTAAAGGCAGGGTCTAGCAGCCTGGGAGGAGGCCTCAGGGCAGGGGTAACACAGGACTGGGTGGTTGCCGCTGGGCAAAGGGCAGGGGTAGCGGCTCAGGGGGCAGAGCCATGGGCAGCTCAGGCATGGACGCTGCTATTGGGGAAACGGCCTTCGTGGCCATGAGCACTGGCAGCTGCAACTGTGGAACATCTTCCGTGGCTGTGAGCACTGGACAGGAGAACAGCCTTCGTGGCCATGAGAACAGGCAGAAACTGGGAAACAGCCTCCGTGGCTGTGAGCACAGGCAGGGACGGGGGACCAACTTCCTTGGTCGTGGGCACTGGCAGTGGCAGGGGAACATCCTCCATGGCTGTGAGCACGGGCAGGGACAGGGGAACGACCTCCGTGGTCGTGGGCACTGGCGTGGGAACAGCCTTCGTGGCTGTGAACATAGGTAGAGACAGGGGAACGACCTTCGTGGTCACTGGCAGCAGCAGGGGAACAGCCCTCGTGGCCGTTAACACAGGTAAAGACAGGGGAACGACATTCGTGGTCACAGGCAGTGGCAGGAGAACAGTCTCAGTGGCTGTGAGCGCTGGCAACGACAGGGGAACGTCCTCTGTGGCCCGGGAGTGCTGGCAGCGACTACGCCCCCCCCCCCCCCCCCGCCACACACACACACACACACACACACACACAGGGTCATCTTTTTGGACAACCACAATATGGACACCCAAATATTTTGTTTGTAAGTATATAGTGTTGTTTAAGCGAGTATTATTCGGATGGTCATGTGATTCTAACATGGCAGCCTCCATGTGTGGACCCTCTCCATGTAGATAAAAACAGCTTTCATAAGGTTACTGATATGATTGGAGTCTTCATTTTAATCATGATTTCCTTAATATAATGCAAAAGTACAATTCATGTCTTTAGGAGTAAAACTTTTTCAGTGAGGAAAAAATTACTGAGTGCACCTTTAATAAAAAAAGTTTTTTTTTTTTTTGCTTTGTGACATTATTGTCATTATAATTAAGCACATGTATCACCCAGTTCTTATTACTGTAATAAATGAATGAAAATGCTATTATTATTTTATTAAAATGAGCTTAAGTCTAATACTTCAGTTTGTGCATGTCATGGTTTTGATGGCTAAAGATGTTAGAAAAAATAAGAATAATTAGATGTCTCCAAACATTTGATTGGGACTGTATGTCAAAAGTACTATGTTTTAGCGTCTGATAACATCACTATTGTACTTTTGTAAAGGTCAAATCAATTGCATGAATACAAGTCAAGTCATTTTTATTTGGATAGCGCTTTTCACAAAACCCATCGTTTCAAACAGCTTTACAGAAAATCATGCATCAACAGAAAATGTAACTAATATCTACAGTATAAAGTCTTATAGTCATCATTGTGTAGTTTAATTACATAATACAATCACTCACAAAACTGAATGCAATCAAACAAAATCTGGCTGCGCATAAACTGTAATCCATGCAAATCGGCCTTTATCACATTTTGAAGTGAGATTGTAGCTATTCACACGTTGATGACGAGCGGAATCACGCGGCTTGTGACGTCAGCTGGGCCGCTCGCAGCCGTTACCGGTGGAAAGAAGATGGTGCTCATCAAGGAATAGTAAGTGGAAGTTTCATTTTTACGCTCTTTATGGTCGTAACATTTCGCTTACTGCCTATTTACCCCACCTAAATATGTGCTCTCACATTCGCGAGTAGTTTTAAAGAAGGGAAAATTATATTCTTGCGGCCAGGAAGAGGCCCAGCTTTAGCCCTGTTAGCATTAGCGTGCTATGCTACTATTATCCTCAGTCACCATCCACTTTCAATGGGGAACGCGTTAGCACGTGTGCTACTAGCTGATCGTTATTAGCCGTCAAGATTAAAGACACTAAACCTGACTGTTTCCTCGGACTGCATGTCACAAATATTAATTGATTTTCTCGGTTTTAGGGTCGAAAGGGGACCTAAAATGACAGTAAACCAACCTGAAAGGTTAGCAGTCTACTTGAGTTGGACTGTGAGAATCAATAAATAATTAAAACCATTGGAAGTATTTGATACTTGGGCGATTGAATGCCCATTGAATTCGCTTTAGGATTGGTTGCAACAGAAGTTATGATTCCGACAGAAATCATGTGCACTTTCTTTTAGAATTTGAGAATATTTGAGTATATTTGGAGTTTACAGCTCTTTTATTCACTCATTAAATTCAGTCTCTTTAGCTCCATATGGTTTTTAAACATGCCACTGACAGTTCAATATTGTTTTAAAGCATCTATAAGTGTTTAATCACGGTTAAACACCGATAAATTGCTTTCTGGTTTGGCATAATGAGTTAGTTTGCCTAGTTAACCGCTTAAGCTAATTATATTTACATGTGTGACTTGGTTATTTTTAGACATTTTCTGATTTAGACATTCTCTGAATCATCAGTGTTGGGTGTAATGCATTACAAAGTATTTAAATTACTTTTTCATTGAAAAAAGTAAAGTAAGGGATTACTTCAGTCATTTAATTACAGTTACTTCTGATGTAATTACGTGAAATACTGTATAGTCTATAGAACAATTCTATATAAAACAATAGTGAATTTAAAATTGAAATTTATGTTTTCTAATTTAACGCTGCCCCTTTAAATTCTTTGGCCAGTTCATGAATAATTAATTTGTTTTTATATGATTTATGTGAAAGAATTAAAAGAACAGTTTCATGTCTATCCTTGTATTTTTCATCTGGTCGAGGTTGATAAGGGTTTTAGAAAGTAATAAGTAATGCAGTTACTTTTCAGACGGAGTAATTAGTACAGTAATCTGATTACACTGTAGAAGATGTAGTTAGTAATGACTTTTTTTAGGGAAACATACCCAACACTGAACTCCAATAAATTGCTTTCTGGTTTGGCATAATGAGTTGGTGCGCCTAGTTAACCGCTTAAGCTAATTACATTTACTTTTGTGACTTGGTTATTTTTAGACATTTTCTGATTTAGACATTCTCTGAATCATGCAACATAGACTTAAGCCTTCATTTGAATGGTGACTGTAGTGTATAAGACCTGTGATCACCCATTTCCAAGCTGTTCTTGTTACCTTTCAGGTTTTATCTTTCTATTCTCTTGGGATCTAGTTATCATCACACTTTAATTAGGCCTTCATCTGAGGCACACGACAGGTATGAAAACAGTTGCTGTGTAGCCAGAGATTATTTGTCAAATCGTTCCGCCTGTTTATAAAATCCAGCTTTTATTTGTTGGCTATTTCCAATGAAGATTCAAAGGGTCACACCCTTTAGGTTTGCATAAGGATGCAAATTCGAGCAATGCAACAGGTGTGCGTGTGCTGCCTTTGTTCTAGGTTTCATCGCAGAATTAAAGGAATAGTTCACCCAAAAATGGCAGTTCTCTCATCATTTACTCACCCTTATGTCGTCTCAAACCCGTATGGAGATATGATATCTGTTTGTCCATACAGTGCAAGTCAGTGGGGTCCAACACTTTCAATTTCCAAAAAGCACATAAAGGCCATATAAAAGTAATATATAAGACTCCATTTGTTTAATCCATGTCTTCAGGAGTGAACATTTATCAACTAACATCATACAAAGTCCAGCAAACATAAAAAGAGCTAAATCAATATTTGGTGTGACCACCTTTGCCTTTAAAACAGCACCAATTCTCCTACTTACACCTGGATACAGTTTTCTTGGTTGTTGGCAGATAGGATGATCAAGCTTCTTGGAGAATTCACCACAGTTCTTCTGTCTATTTAGGCTGTCTCAATTGCTTCGGTCTCTTTATGTAATCTCAGACTGACATGATGTTCAGTGGGGGGCTTTGTGGGGGCCATGACATCTGTTGCAGGGCTCCCTGTTCTTCTATTCTAATCTTTTCTATTTGCAAAAGTAATGATTGGGAGTCTAACATTTATATTTCCTATTGACACACTAAAGCTGAAGATATAAATAACCATTTTAAGATAAATGCTTTTGTGAAACATCTTATGTGCCTAAGACATTTGCACACTACTGTATGTATGTGTGTGTATATATAATATATACACACACACACACACACACACACACACAGAGAGCTCTGGAAGAAATTAAGAGACCACTGCAAAATGACCAGTTTCTCTGGATTTCCTCTTTATAGATATGTGTTTGAGTAAAATGAACATTTTTGTTTTATTCTATAAAGTACTGACAACATTTCTCCCAAATTCCAAATAAAATATTGTGATTTTCATTATCGATAATTATCGATTTTATCGATTAGTTGTTGCAGCCCTAATATATATATATGATATTACTTAATAACATTAATTAAAAAATATATAATATTCAAAGTAATAGCAATTATACTACTAATAACTATAATACATGGTTTTATCATTATTATTTATAATTATTATTATTACATGTAAGCAATATCACAAAAACAAGTGTACTGAATATCAGCACACTGTGATTCATCCGTAGCAGCCTTTCCATTGTTTTCATTTATACTGTGAAGCTCTGTCGTGCAGCATTTTATTTGAACAAAAAAAATTGATTTTTTTTTGTTGAAAAATTGTATTATATTTTATTTGATTAAAGCAATATTTATTTGATTTAACACTGTTTTGATTATAACATTTAATTAAAACATAAAACAGGGAATCCAGAATGCAGAATTTGCAACTGCATGCAGTTGTTTTAATCAAGTCCTTTTCTGTATGATTTCATTAGTAATCTGAGGCTATTTATTTGTTGCCGAATGTACCAATGTACCAGGGCTGGTATCATACACGAGCCAAAATTTTGGTATTGGAGCAACCCTAGTGCCTAGAGACTTCTAATGTCAAGATTTATAGTGAAAAAGGAGTCATACTTTGGTCTTTTTTCACCCAAAACCAACTGGATCGCTTCAGAAGACATGGATTAAACCACTGGAGTCATATGGATTACTTTGGATTATGCTGCCTTTGTGTTTTTTGGAGCTTGAAAGTGTTGGACCCCATTGACTTACATTGTATGGAAAAACAGACAAAAAAGAAAGTCTTATGGGTTTGAGACGACATAAGAGTAAATTATGAGAGAATTATAATTTTTAGGTTAACTATTCCTTTAAATACAGACTTCCATCAGTGATCGTTGCTGGTGACATTATACCATGTTTAAATGATCGGCTTCACTATATAGTTAGACTCATCCTGTTGTAAGACGTAGTTTCTGAGCCACTTGAGGTTTTCGGGGGAGTTTCAAGTTTGAGGAAATGTTGAGTAATACAGAAACCGATTTTGCTTTCAGATTGTGTAAACTGTTGACATGGATATTGTCACTGAGATAATCATGTTTCTGAAGTGCTTTTTATGACTGTCAGTTGACTATTCCTTTGCCTGCAGGAATTTGACTTTGATAAGTTATATATCCACTTGTAACAGAGGGACAAATATCTGTTACTGAGCAAAGAGGAAAAAGATTGATCTGCCTTGTACACCTGGATTAATTATCATAAAGATAACACTTGACTTGAGATTAGTTAACATGTTAGTTATTTAGTATGTCATGATGTGTCCATGAAACTACCAAAGACCTTCTAACAATCAGTTAACTTGAAAAGTTGTTTAGAAGATCAGTAATAGATAGAGTAGTAGCCTAATAGAGGTTTTCTAACTTGTTGATGCCAAGGACCCCCAAATATGACAATCACCTTGCGAAGGATCCTAAAATATAGAAAGGTCGCTATATATTTTTGTGTATCAAGACCAGAGAAAATTATGAAAAATGTTATGTTTGGTATTATAAAGACAATTTAAATAATTAGCTTTTGTATTGTTACTGTACCAAAGCCAAAAGAAACTATTAAAATATTATCTGTAGGGATGCACAGATTTATATGCCAATTATTGACCAAATTAAAAACATAGGTTGTAACCATCTATATAAACTGGCAATATCAACCATCATTTTTTCAGAACGGTGTTTTTATGCATAAGCAAGAAAGTGTAGATATAAAAACTGATGGTTTGTTTATAATTAATTACGTAAATGTGTTAAGTTTATAATGAATTTTGTGTGTAATATAAATACCTACCAAAATAAATGAGATCCGAAAAAGGCTGCGCATATTCAATATAATAATTCATAATATGAATTTGTAACGTTCTGTCGTAATATGCTAAATGTGAGTTGTTTAAAACTGCAAAAACAAAAGTGCAAAAATGTTTTAGAAGTGCAAAATAACCTTTTCTCCCCCATATAAATCGTCATTTTATTTCTATTCTTTTATTTTTTACTTTTATCTCTTATTTATCTTTTAGTGTGGCGTTCTTAAAATTTTGTCCTGTCATGTGTTCAACAGATTTAATCCATGTTTAATAGAATTTATTTATTGTTAAAACAATAAAATAGCTCTTTGTACATTTTTAATGCATTATTCCTATACAAAACAGTAATCTGATAACAAAAAAAAGGGGGGGATAGTTTTCATTAAATTATTTGATTTTTGTTTGAGCTACATGAATGTTCCCTTATGCATATTTTGAGTGATCATTACAATGGTCAAAAAAAAGGCCTGAGTCTTGAGTCTGTTTTATAATTGTTTCTATCTTTCTTTCTTTTTACAGCCGTGTGGTCTTGCCATGCTCAGTGGAAGAGGTGAGTACTGCTTTTTCCCCCACACCTGTCCTGACAAGTCAAAAATTGACTGTAAACGCACAGCGTCACCTTGTTGACCTTGAAACTAGCCAAGACCCACATTTCCTGATGTTTAATATAATGCTGACAGGTTATTAGTTCCATAGCAGCATCAGTAGAGTCTTTTATTTTGTTTTTTTAACTTTTATGGCACACCGTAGATTTGATCAGAAAATCAAGGACAAGATGAAGCATGTAATCCATGTAGAACACGGTCGCCCTCGGGGAACATTTGAGTTTCATGTTCCTTTGAGAGGTGCAACCTTGATGCTTGCTTGATTGGCGTCTTATGATATTTTTTACTTAAGATGCAGTCAATTCATAGTGCACAAAATAAACTGCAGTCAGACTGCGTTTGTAAATCTCTTTTGAACTGACAGCAGACTTTTTTTTAATTTATTTTTTTAAGTTTTGCATGTTGCTGTTGTGTTTATATGTGATGTAGGTCACAGTTTTTTCACTGATCTTTTCTAGAGAAACACTTTTTACATCAGGGTTACTCATTCTTACCCCCAAAAAGTCACCGCTCTAACAAACCTGTCTGTAATGTTCAAGTAGACCTAAATACTTTGAGTTCTTAGTTCAAGTGTGTTTAATTAGTTTTAGTTGAGACGAAACTCTGCAGATAAATAGCTCTCTTGGAGCAGGTATGACTTGTAAAGCTCTACATATTTTAATAAATGTGTCCATTAGACCATTATTATCTTCTCCAAAGCATAGATTAACTATTCATATTCATATAAGCATCACTTCCCTTCTTTTGTAAAGTGGGTTTTTCTGTAATAACGCTTAAGGCACCAATCAGTCACATGATGCAAAGCTTTGTCTTCATATCTGAAACTGCTGGAGGGGACATATTTTAATTACACAAGAGCTATTGAATGCACAAGACAATGTAATGATTATATTACCTTAAGAATTCTATAGGGTCACATATACACTGGCCAAAAGTTTGGAATAATGTACAAATTTTACTCTTATGGAAAGAAATTGATACTTTTATTTCTCAAAGTGGCATTCAACTGATCACAATGTATAGTCAGGACATTAATAACATGAAAAATTACTATTACGATTTGAAAAACATTTTCAGAACTTCTTAAACTGCTTCAAAGAGTTCTCATCAAAAAATCCTCCACGTGCAGCAATGACAGCTTTGCAGATCCTTGTTATTCTAGCTGTCAGTTTGTCCAGATACTCAGGTGACATTTCACCCCACACTTCCTGTAGCACTTGCCATAGATGTGGCTGTCTTGTTGGGCACTTCTCACACACCTTACAGTCTAGCTGATCCCACAAAAGCTCAATGGGGTTAAGATCCATAACACTCTTTTCCAATTATCTGTTGTCCAATGTCTGTGTTTCTTTGCCCACTCTAACCTTTTCTTTTTGTTTTTCTGTTTCAAAAGTGTCTTTTTCTTTGCAATTCTTCCCATAAGGCCTGCACCCCTGAGTCTTCTCTTTACTGTTGTACATGAAACTGGTGTTGAGCGGGTAGAATTCAATGAAGCTGTCAGCTGAGGACATGTGAGGCGTCTATTTCTCAAACTAGAGACTCTGATGTACTTATCCTCTTGTTTAGTTGTACATCTGGTCTTCCACATCTCTTTCTGTCCTTGTTAGAGCCAGTTGTTCTTTGTCTTTGAAGACTGTAGTGTACACCTTTGTATGAAATCTTCAGTTTTTTGGCAGTTTCAAGCATTGTATAGCCTTCATTCCTCAAAACAATGATTGACTGATGAGTTTCTAGAGAAAGCTGTTTCTTTTTTGCCATTTTTGACCTAATATTGACCTTAAGACATGCCAGTCTATTGCATACTGTGGCAACTCAAAAACAAACACAAAGACAATGTTAAGCTTCATTTAATGAACCAAATAGCTTTCAACTGTGTTTGATATAATGACAAGTGATTTTCTAGAACCAAATGATCAATTTAGCATGATTACTCAAGGATAAGGTGTTGGAGTGATGGCTGCTGTCTTGATTTGATCAAAAATTACTTTTTTCAAATAGTGATGGTGCTGTTTTTTACATCAGTAATGTCCTGACTATATTTTGTGATCAGCTGAATGCCACTTTGGTGAATTAAACTGCCAATATCCTTCTGAAACAGCAAAATCTGAACATTATTCCAAACTTTTGGCTGCCAGTGTATATACATGTTAAACCACTTGTTAGGGAACAGTTGGGTTTTTGGCCTAATGCCTTGGAGAAAAACAACCACTTAATAAACTGAAGTAGCATAGCATATTTATTATTTAAAATATACATGGCCGAAAGCCTGAAAGAAAAAACCTAAAGAAAACATGACTGTATTTGCTTTAATAAATGTCCCTGGTCTTATCGTGCACAATGCAATGCATGTTACTTTAAACATAAAAGGGTTGCATTTATGGCTGGGTAAAAAAGGGGAGGATCCATCTACTGAACATCAAGCCATAAGCATAATTAGAGCCAGGCAGACGACCACAAAAACTATAGGGAAGAAACACTCTTTCTCTTACTCACATTCTTTCTATACCTCACATTCTTCAATACCCAGTCTTAGTTGCATGATCTTTCGCTAATATGCTTTAAAAGTAATTTCAGGTGGAGAAAATTATTTTCTATTGACATAAAAGACCACGCAAACAGGGAAAAATATTAACCAATAATATCTTAGCCTTTTTTTTTTTTTTTTTTAACGATCCATTCAAGTCCTGTCTTTCCTGATTTCCCATATGACTATTCTGTTTTGCTCACAAATGCATCACATTATGGAACTCAAATGATGTCTTGAAGGATGAATATATTTTTTCTAATAAATAAGATCTTTTGTTCCAGCTGATTAGCCTATCTTCTGAAAAATTCCTTAAAATAGAGCTCTATTTTAATGCTCTCTCTGTTGTAGTATCAAGTCGGGCAACTCTTCTCTGTGGCTGAGGCCAGTAAAAACGAGACGGGTGGTGGAGAGGGTATTGAAGTGCTGAAGAACGAACCGTATGAGAAAGAAGGCGAGAAAGGACAATACACACACAAAATCTACCACTTAAAGAGGTGAGAAGACAAAAACAACTGCTTTTGTTTATTCTGCACACAATGTCATTTGATCTGTTAGCTGAGTAAGCCAAACATTGCTTTTATTAAAGCAATTTTTCATGATGAGGCCTTTCTGTAATCTCAAAAATGCTATTTAATTCTTGAGTTGACGCTACCAATAATCTTGGCATTGTCATATGCCACATCTTCAGTGTATGGCAACACCCCATTAGATGACGAACCGTTCAGCTTAATGCAAAGCTGTAAACAATTATTCAAGCTTTGCTTTAGTTTTCTTCTGTACTGTGTTTGTTCAGTAAAGTGCCAGGCTTTGTGAAGATGATCGCACCTGAGGGGGCTTTAGTTTTCCATGAAAAAGCTTGGAATGCTTATCCGTACTGCCGCACAAGTGAGTGGAAAACTGTTTTGCATGTGATGCCACACAATCCGTCACATTTTTATTACATATGCATTAGACAATATGTAATACGTTACATATTGGCTCAGATATGGTCATGCATACACTTAACTGAGATTGCTTTTGTTTCATGAAGTTCTCACTTTGTGTGTCGTTTTGTAAAGTGTTAGGCCTGAAACATTCTCTATGCAAGTACACAGACGCGAATGATTGGTCAATGCATTGCAAGTGCATGTGGTCCTGTTGTACATACTTAACGTGCACTCTTGCGTTACCTGTGGTAAAAAAACTTTAGTACTCAAGGGGGCGATAGAGTTGCCTTCAAACATTATTATTCAGGTAGCTAGCTACAAACTTGATAGTTAAACTAAAGGTTAGCATGTACTTAGTTTTTCCATGCATCCAGTTGAGAACTGTGTTCTACGCATGCGCACTACGACTGTGTTGTGCTACTTTTTAGCATAGTCGACGCAAGGTGCAAGCGCCAGCAAAGATGTGGACTGTCCGCATGTATAGGAAATCATGGCTGCATGCAGACAGTCTGTGCACACTGTGCTGATGACGAAATTTGCATTGTGTGCACTGTGCCCAAGATTTACCGGCACACAGAAAACCGGAGTATACTTTGGCCTTGATTCTTGGCGCCCCTTGTGGCAACGCTGAGAATAAAAAAGGTTGTTTTCATTGCGTTATGAATTGTGTTCTTGACACGTGTCTAGCTTGTGCAGCTAAAATTGTTTGTGTTCACGTACTTGCGTAGAATGTTTTGGGTCCTAGAATTTTGATTTGTTTGTATCAGTCTGTTTGACGTTGGAAATATGAACGTTTTCTGTGTCACCTGATTATTTTTCTTCTCTTATTTTTGCATGCTGCTCCATTCCCTTCAGTTGTGACTGTAAGTACATCCTAAAGTAGTTGTCCTGTGTAGTCATTATAACCAGTGTACACTAAACAATCTGTGCATGATCGTTTACCAAGAAGTGCCTGCAATTTGTGTTTAATGGAAAAGTTTCTGTTGTCTTTGTTTTTGTGGAGTCTGATGTTTGTTGCCTAGTGTGTATTAAGATACAGTGGTGCCAAAAAGTATTTGGACACTAAGTTATTTAAAAATGTCTGAATGTCATTGCATTAGATAACAAAATATCAAAGCTGGTGTCATCTGCGCTCAAACGCTGCTGGAGCTTTTCTCAGAACTATCTTCTCTTTTCTGAGCCATTTTTGCTCCGTGACTTTTAATCAACGGGTACGGCAGTGATTCATAGCGTTCAACCGATACATTCGCCGATATTTTGTATTTTTAAATTATCAGCTGATACATTTTCCCGTTTGGCTGATTAGTTTCTTAAGCCGCAACAGTGCTGAGAATCGCCTGCTTGTACGTGAAGGAGCCGTCTGAGACATGTTAATGACCAAAGACAGTTTGTGTTGTTAAGTGCCATGGTGTTACCACTGTAATAAACTGGTGTTTTTCTTCTCTGAGGTCCACATAGAATCTTAGAAAAGTTTTTTTCATAATTTAGTAATTTATGATCATTTTCCACATTGTTATGACTGGCTAACATTGTGCATCCCATTGAGTACAGCCATATGTGAAACTAAGTAAGAAGAGAGTGAACGAGCTCCAGTCCACAACAACAAAAACTACACCAGGAGAGCTAAACCAGGAGAAATTTAAAGTTAAAGTTTTGTGTGAAAGTTTAAGTAAATATAAAGCTAAATAAAAGTTAATAAATGTTTTAGCCAGTTTATGTATATGTCATTTACTTTTGTATTAAATTGTGTTGTACTGGCTATTAAAAAACCCATATCGGTCAACATCAAGTGATTTTTAGTGGATGTATGAAGTCAGTTCCACTGAATTTCACACAGGTGTCGTAGCGGAGCAACCACAGGTGGAGTTCTGCACATTATAACATGTTACACCAATGTCTGACAACCAGAAAGTGTTCAAATACCATCTTCATTTTGAACATTAAATCTAATCTGTTTTATTGTTTTTGCTTGAAGTGTTTGTGCTATATATCTTAAAAAAAAACAAAAAAAAACACTTGGTTTAAAATGTGAATATCTAATGCAATGACATCCACACGTTAAGCGTGGCTTAAATGTCCAAATACCATTTTAAGGCCACCGTAAGTATATCTGTTATGTTACACCAAAACATATCAGTTTACCCAGAGTACACTGGGTTTACTTCCTGTCTTCTAGGAATGTGTTCCCTTCAAGCCTTAAAACCAGTTGAAAAACATGTAGTTTGGACTGCTCTGACGTTAAACTTCAAAACACTCTTTAGAAACATGCTCTGCTATTATGTGAAATTTATGCATTGCATGCGCTACAGATACTGTACAAAAACACCACAAAAAAGTGGTGTCACCTTGTAGTTTTTTTTTAATGTTTTTAAAAAACATTTTGAAAATAAACTTCACTGCGTTTCTCTTTCTCAGAATGAATACATGAAAGATGACTTCATGATTAAAATCGAAACTTGGCATAAACCTGACATGGGGTCTTTAGAGAATGTGAGTAAAGAGATTCTTTTGTAATTTGCGTAACATGCTTTGTTGATATTTCAAATGCATCTAACCACATGCTGTAAGGGGTGTAATGGAACTTTTTGCAAATTACTCTGCAACTGATTTATTTACTTTGGGTTGGTTGTGCCCATGATCAGGTACATGAATTGGACCCCACCACATGGAAGACGGTAGAGGTTGTGCATATCGATATAGCGGATCGCTCTCAAGTTGAACCAGGAGTGAGTACACTTTTACATCAGTCCAATCAAATGCTCAGATTGTTTTACATTCACACATGTTTTTCACACTTGTGTAAACATTGCATACTTTGAACATCATTCTCACAGTACACCATAAAATCACTGCTGGTTATATTATGGTCAGCTGTCACTCAAAAATAGGCTGTTTATGTCCAGTCTGTGACAGCTGTTGTTTGCAAAACTCCAGCCTCTGCTGCAAATGCAGTAACGTCTTCACACGAGAGTCCTTTTGATGTCTGAATCTGGTTTGTTTAGAGTTTTCTGAACTCCAGTGTGTACCAAGGAACTACTGGGGTACAGTTCATTTGGACTTGGGTTGTAAGGTTTGCATTGGGTATGAAAGTTCTGACCTGATTTGCATATATGAACTTCTTTATGATTATGTATAGTTTGACTGTTACAGAATAATTGTTTCCAAGATGAATGGATAAAGTTTACACTGGTCAACGGAGAAAATTGGAATGCTTGTCAGAAATAATGTCCAACGAAAACAAAACGCAGTTAAAACACATAGCGACTAAAGGCTGATTTATACTTGCTGCACGAACAGGCTTCACTTAGTTCGCCTACAAATGATGACGAAATGCAGTGACGTTGTTGTTCAGCCGAAGTGTTCGTTTGGTGATATCTCCTGTTCGCGTTCATCTCTGAAATTCTTGACCTAGGAGAACTCGGCTGGTCAAAGAGTATTGTTGATTGGTTAAAACTAATTGTGGATGTGGTTTCAACGTGATTATTTTTATTACAATCGCGCTTGCCAGCTGAGGAGTTGTTACCTAGGTTACTGTCATTAATGGATAACTTTGAATCCCGTCTCTCGAGACAGCTTACCTGATGTGTTGTCCGCCAGAGAGTTAACAACCTTCCGTGACGTTACCCTGAACGAACTAATTTCAAAACGACCTTGCGTGTAGTATAAATGCCGGCTTTGTTCGCTTAGGGCACTTTGGTTCATCCAGGAGAAAAAAGTTCAGCTTCTTCCATAGTATAAATCAGGCTTAAGTTGTTACCTAGCTACAGAAGTTAACAGTTGCCGCTAGCCTAGTACTCAGGGTTGTAATTGCATTGATGATGACAATGTGAAAAGAGACCAGCAGATGAGGCGGATCGAGTCAAACTCTGTCAACATGTAAAACTTGCCTTTTAATTAATTTTTTGGAAACGCTGGACTGTTAAGGACTAGATTATTCTCTTTTATACTTATAAAGCTAGTAGTGTTGTCAAAAGTACCAGTACTTTGGTACCAAGTCAATAGTAAAATAAAAAAGATGTAACGGGTATCACAGTATAATGGGCCTTGCATGTTCTCTGAGTATGTGTAATATACTACAGTCAGAGTAGAGCTGCACACAAACTTTGAAGTGAGCGGTGCATCCAGGCTATTATTTTATTTTTATTATTGTTATTAAACTGCAGCCTTTAATAATCAGTTTAATAATCACACAAGGTCATATAGCAATTTTATTTAGATTAATTGTGCATCCCTAGTCGCAGCCCACCAGTTGGGAACCACTGTTTTAGAGCTTTTACTAGTAAAAACAGCTGTTTGCTGCAGTCTTTGATGCTGCATGGAAACTTGGTCTACATGATCAAACAAACTAGCTGATGGTACCATACACTAGAAGACACACACACTGCACGCAACATTAGCTGCTTTGAATAAATCCAAATGCTCTTCCAGTGTTTCCATGTGAGCTCCAGCTACATTAATACAACTGTGGCCTTTTGACTGGAGTCCAGTGCTGTGGCGTGTTGACCAGAATGAGTGCATTAGTCAGTAGTGTTTATCTGCTCCTCTGCTCAGTGTAGAGGGTTGATAAGTGGCCTGCAGCACTTTTATGCTTTGTACCTTTAATTAGGTAAGTGGATAAGTGTTGCTTCAGGTTAATCCATGTTCCATATGTTCACGCTGGTTCAGCTCTGAGGTTTGATAGATTAAGTGTTTGTGTTGGTCGAAGGAGGTGAGAAAGATTTGACCCTGGAGGTGGGGGGGGAAATCTTTCCTGATGTCCCACCTTATATTATTTCCTACATATGACTATAATTGTTAAAGTGTCATGAAACCCCCATAGTTCAGTACCAGTCGTTCACACCTCAGACTTTAAAATGACAATGTTACATCGGTAAACCGTGTAGGTCTAAATCCCGGTAACTTTCATATGATGTAAAGAACAGCAAAAAGAGAGTTAACATGACTGAGTTTTCAGTTTTTATTATTGTCTTCTGCTTCATGATCAGACGTACGGAGAAGACACAATGGAATTACGTGCGTCTAAACAAACAACTACTTCATGTTTGGAGTGCGAGTAGCAGAACTGCGGCCAACAATATTGCTCGTTTCAGTTATGGGCTGCGGTCCATTCTGACTTGTGATTTCCATCTTAAAATGATGTTTAGTGTAAAAGTCCTCTCATTTCTCTTCCGCGAGTGCTGTTGAACTTGCATTGGTTCTGAACCGCTGTCATGTCCACTGGTGATTTTGAATGCGCTGTAATGTGATCTCATGCATGAGGAAGTGCAGTGAATGGATAGTGTTCCTGCTCATGAATAATGTGTAGAAATACTCAAAATTTAACGATGTAGACGTGTATTCTCTAACTCAGGGGTGTCAAACTAATTTTGGGTCACGGGCCTGATTAGACCAAGCGACATTGCTTGGGGGCCGAAGTTAATATTTATAAATTATATATACTGCGTGTGTCTGTATGTATGTATGTGTGTAATATATATTCTGTATATATACACCGATTAGCCCCAACATTAAACCACCTGCCTAATATTGTGGAGCACGTCGTATGTAGATGACTTGTATATGCATATGTGTATGGATATGTACATATACACTGATCAGCCACAACATTAAAACCACCTGACTAATATTGTGTAGGTCCCCATCGTGCCGCCAAAACTGTGCCAACCCGCATCTCAGAATAGCATTCTGAGATGCTATTCTTCTCACCACAAATGTAGAGAGCGGTTATCTGAGTTACCGTAGACTTTGTCTGTTCCAACCAGTCTGGCCATTCTCTGTTGACCCCTCTCATCAACAAGGTGTTTCCATCCACAGCACTGTTGCTCACTGGATGTTTTTTGTTTTTGCCACCATTTGTAGTAAATTCTAGAGACTGTTGTGTGTGAAAATCCCAGGAGATCAGCAGTTACAGAAATACTCAAACCAGCCCATCTGGCACCAACAATCATGCCATGGTCCAAATCTCTGAGATCACATTGTTTCCCCATTTTGATGGTTGTTGTGAACATTAACTGAAGCTCCTGACTCGTATCTGCATGATTTTATGCACTGCTTCCACACGATTGGCTGGTTAGATAATCGCATTGATGATTGTTGGTGCCAGACGGGCTGGTTTGAGT
This sequence comes from Myxocyprinus asiaticus, assembly GCF_019703515.2. Taxonomy (NCBI): domain Eukaryota; kingdom Metazoa; phylum Chordata; class Actinopteri; order Cypriniformes; family Catostomidae; genus Myxocyprinus; species Myxocyprinus asiaticus. Next base: position 34,080,093 of record NC_059386.1, on the reverse strand, counting down.
ATTTCTGGAACTGCTGATCTCCTGGGATTTTCACACGCAACAGTCTCTAGAATTTACTCAGAATGTTGCCAAAAACAAAAAACATCCAGTGAGCGGCAGTTCTGTGGATGGAAACGCCTTGTTGATGAGAGAGTTCAACAGAGAATGGCCAGACTGGTTCGAACTGACAAACTGTACAGTAACTCAGATAACCACTCTGTGCAATTGTGGTGAGTCACCCGCCACAGAAATAACCCACCACTGCGCATAAAATATCCATATTTGGCAGGTGGGTGGGTGCTAATTTTAAACTCTGAACAAAAGGAAAAACACAGAATTTACTAATTTCATTAACCAGAGGTTACATCACAAATACATCAAAATTTAGTAGGGAATCGAGCAATAATATTAACAAGAAAAAGAGAGAACCACTCGCTATTTGGCTGGAGCTTTAGCCTCAATAAACCATCTGAAACTGAACATAAACGCCAAGGAACTGAAACCTGCATAAAATGAATAATAGTTCAATGGGACGGAAGCAATGCAACAGTTACTACATCTAATATTTATCCTTGGACCTGTCCATGTTGTCATTTCTGTGAGAAAAACTTCACTGTGGGAATGTGTGGCCATGAAACTTGTCACCCTCAGACATGTGTGGTGTTTGCTGATACACATGTGTAACAAGGTTTAAAATGGGCAAGGAGGAGGCGGGAACCGGCTGAACAGTCAAAGTAATATTTAATGAAACAAAAAGACACAAACATAAACACACACACACACACACACACACGGCAGCTGTGTGTGGCTCTCTCTCTCTCTCCTGAACTGCCGTATCTGGCTCGGCCTTATCCCTCTCCGGCTGATTAGCCCGATTGCATGGCCGGCCCTGCCCTCCTTGTCACAGCGTGACTCTGCGAGTGCTGAATGTCCCATGTAATTACAAGAAATTCCACTGATCATGCAAGCTATATCATAGCTACATGCAACACCACACATTTAAATGTTTTTTTGTTCTGCTGTTGCTATAAAATAATAGTATGAATAGGTCTTACCCAAGTTACAGGCTAAATCAACATGAATGTTTTCAAACATTACTTATTTATTTTTTCCACAAATCATCCCACGGGCCGGAGATGACTCCTTGGTGGGCCGGGTGTGGTCCGCGGGCTGTATGTTTGACACCCTTGCTCTAACTAATCACATCTTAGATTTTATGCATATACCTCCTATTTGTCTTTAACTTTTGTTTTTAAACCAGAAGAATGAAATGGATCAGAATAGCTAAAGGCTTGGGTATAGTTCGTTTTTCTGCGTTCCGGATCAGATCGCGCCCGGCCGACCACGTTGCCTTTCTGAGTATACTTTTCTGACCGCGAAAGAATAGGAATGCATTCATCGCATGCGCACTACAACTGCTTTGTGACACTCTTTTAGTACAGTGAATGGCCAGTGCATGCGCAGACGATGTGCACAGACGATGACCACGTGCGCGAGTCAAGAAAATCTAGGCAAACAGGTCAAGCCGCTGTGTTGATAACGCAGTTTGCGTCACGGACACCTAAAGTATACTTTGGCCTTTAGTATTAAACATAATGAGTCTTATCATTGTTTTTAGTATTGTGAAACATGTACATAAATGTTAGCATGGTGGAATTTTTTTTGGGGGGGATATGACCCTATAAAAGGTGCATTGTGATTGTTACAGTTTGCATAGAGAAAATTTAAAATGCACAACTAGAAGTTTGACATTAATTAAATTGACACTCATACAATCACTCCTGACTGTTGTTCTCTGGTGTGTTTCAGGACTATAAGCAAGATGAAGACCCAGAAATCTTTCATTCAGAGAAAACAGGCAGAGGGCCTTTAGGACCGGACTGGAAAGTGAGAGACACTATTAAACCACTTAATTTATCAGAAATGGAAAGAGATCTTCAGTTTTTAATCTGTTCTCGATAAACGGCATGCATGATTTGTTTCCGAACAGAAAGAGCTCTTGGCCAAGCCAGACGCCCCTCGTATGTGTGCGTACAAACTAGTCACCGTCAAGTTCAAGTGGTGGGGACTTCAAACTAAAGTAGAAAACTTCATACACAAGGTAATAAAAACACTGAAGAAATACATTGCTCTGCAAGGCCACCATGCAGTATCTAAACATTGTTCAAAATCTCTTAGCGGCTTTGTAGGGCAGTACAATCAGTCCATATGCAAACTTAAATGGATTTATACAGATTCAGCCTTCTCTTGAAACAAAATATATCAATAGTACAACTCCACATGCAGTAGTTGTTTAGATTTGCATCTTTCTTATCCCTCAGTGCTTTGCAGTAATACTTGACCTGCTTGTTCCTCTGTGTTTGCAGCAAGAGAAGAGAATCTTCACGAACTTCCACCGTCAGCTCTTCTGTTGGATTGACAACTGGGTGGAGCTCACCATGGAGGACATCCGCCGGATGGAGGAGAAGACACAGAGAGAGCTGGAGGAGGTGAGAACAATAATAAATGTCAAGAACTTGAAATTAACTGTGGACACTGTATATCAAAGGCTGATGTGTCTTTGATTGCTGCTTATTTTGATCCATTTGTGACACATCTGAAAACGTATTTTCCCCTGAAACTTTGAAACTGTCTTTGAGTCGGACGTGAACCAAAATAATAACGTTCAGTTCAGAGAGTGAGTAATTTGTTTATCCAGTAACCTCTCTATTCGATTCAGTTGAATGTGTCAGTTGTCCGAACGATTCAGATTGATTCAGTTTGAGCAATTAAAGTAATCCGTTCAGAATAGTGATTTTAATATGACTTCTCCAACTGAAAGACGTTACACTATCTGTTCTTTGTTGCGTACAACTAGCGCAGCAGTGCCCGTCATCTTTTTCCCACTGTCTTGGTTCCGGATTTATTTTTCCCCTTGATTTTTTCCATAGGGATATGATAAAATCCTTCATAAAAGGGTTCTAAGCCATGAACCAAACCAACCAGCTCTGAGGTGAATCGCAACATTACAAACTTTGATTTGAAGCAAAAAAGTATTTGACAATTGGACAAAAGACAAAGTGTATTTAATTTTTTAATGAGGGAATGAACTACAATCCCATGAAGCACTGAAAATGGAAAAACTATAGAAAAATAAATAACTATTGATTTTAAAGTTAAGCATAGAAACTATATTTTAATTTTATTGCAAAATATTTAAAGATATACAAATATAAAAGTAGGTTGAGAGTCTACGGAGACCAACTCAATAGGAATTTTTCATTGATTCTCTGATTGGTTTCCCCCTCAGGATCATGGGTAATGTAGTTCTTCACCAGGAATTCCGCAATAAACACCATTTCTAAAACAAAATTAACTTAAGTTGAAATAATGCAGACTGATGGCTTCAACAGAAGCATATACCATCATAGGTATGTCTTTATCTGTTCTCATTTACAACCAGTTCTCCACTGGAAAAAATGTATAGGATTTTTATTTCCGGAACCAGACAGTTGCGCTCTGTAAAAAGATGTTGATGTTCTCATTTGATGTGCAGAACACTGGGCTCAAGAATATTCAGCCCAATACCTGTATATTCAATGCCTGTACATCCTCAGCCTACACATCTGGCCAGATTTTATAGCATAACGGTGGGCGTTTATATGTGTAATAAAATGGAAGTACATCTGATATTAGCACCAGGAGTTGTTGTTTGCCTATAGACTTAAAAATGATCACTTTGGTTTCATTTTCTTCTAATGCGCTCAACAAGCCACGTGATGAGATGCGCAGATTGACGTCTCAGACGTTGAGGCAACTGAGATTCGTCCTCCGCCACCCGGATTGAGGCTAGTCACTATGCCAACACGAGGACTTAGAGTGCATTGGGAATTGGGCATTCCAGATTGGGGAGAAAAGGGGAGAAAAAAAAAAAGATATGAGTTTTTTTTTTTTTTCACCACTGGTCGTGGCTGGCAGCTCACTGATATGGTCTATTTTCAGTTGTGTGTTTGTTTTGAACGCAGCCCAGCTGAAGTATATAGAATTTTTGGCTCTGCGGCTTTCCTGTATCCAGTAACTGCAACAATCCAACTGTATGCAGTCTGTCCAAACTATGACATGCTCTATGATCACTTTCAGCATGCAGCCAAGGAAAACCACAAACTCCTCACTGCCTGGGAAATATCGATCAATACATTCTCTTCCAAATCCCAGAGGCATACTCGCTTATTAGTTTTATTCTGAAGCTACGGTTGGCCAAGAACAATAAAGCGATTCCTTCAAGCTATCAGTCATATTACTACATATATCTTTCTCTAAACCAGTTAATCAACATCTGTTATTGCCTTAAGTTGTAAAAAAAACTGCCATTTATAAAACAAGCACTATATGTACTAAAACTTATATTTAACAAACAGTTTTTTTTTTTATGCTGCTACTATCTGGCTGCCAAGCTGAAAGATTGTATTTGGATTAATATTTGATGAATCAAGTTTACTTTGGCTCTGCTGCTCTTTAGAAAAACCTTCCAAGGTATACATTTTTTTCAAACCTCTCTTGTGGAAAAATGGTGAATATGTTTCCAGTGATGATGATGTAACCCTTTCAGTGCCTCAATGCTGACAGTTATCAACTGTTAAATGGGTTAATCTCACGAAAACCTTTGCATATTTCTGGGTCATATTTCACCTTAAAATTAAACCTTGACTTAACTAATGGCAGAAGGGGCAGTGTGCAAGTAATTCATGCAATAGAGTGCAACAGTGCCCGCCCACTTTTTCAGGAAGTTTTTTTTTTCCATGGAGATTTCATAAAATCCTTTATAAAAGAGTTCTAAAACATGAATCAAACCCACCAGCTCCGAGGTGAATTGCAACATTGCAAACTTTGATTTGAGGCAAAAAAATTATTTGAAAATCGGTCAAAAAGACAAAGGTACAAGACTGTGTAGGGAATGAACCTCAATCCCATGAAGCACTGTGAATGACATAATCGAATTAATAATAGGTAACGCGCTCAACAAGCCATGTGATAAGATGCGCGGGTTGACGGTCTCAGACGTGGAGGCAACTGAGATTCGTCCTCCGTCACCCGGATTGAGGTGAGTCACTATGCCAACACGAGGACTTAAAGTGCATTGGAAATTGGGCATTCCAAATTGGGAAGAAAAGGGGAGAAGAAAAATTATTTCCCCTATGGAAAAAACGTATCAGATTTTTACATTTGGTGACACTGGTAGTGCAGAAATGACACATTTCACCTTCAGTGTTTCTAAAAATTTTACTTTAATTTTCTTTAGACTTTGTTGTGAAAAATGGCCCGAATATTTGAGATTTTCCAAATATTCTATTGGCTGGTTTGATGTTTCTTAACTCATTCCTTTCAGGTTGACATCGGTAAGTAGTAAGACTGCATTAAATGGCATGTTTTGTTTGTAGATGCGTCAGAAGGGGTCCGTACGAGGCACAACGGCAGCTGAGGAGTAGCCGAATACTTTGTAGTAACAAAAGGCAGGTGGAGTGACTCCGTAAGTCTTGCGAGAGGAGAGGTGGCCATTCAGCCTTAAATTCTTTCTTTTCTCATTCTTCAAAGTTCACTTTTCAACATTGCTGCCCACTAACTCATCACTTCGCTGCCTCCATTCCAACTAACCGCAACCTACTTTCTTTTGTTGTTTTTCTCTTCACCTTGACGAATGTAACCCAAGTTAAAGTGTTAGTCAGTTCAGACAAACTTTTGGCTGAACCGCCCAATTGCATTCCCTCAGGCCAGAGGAAAATAGTGCCTCAGCGGTGCAAATTAAAAACAGGTGTTTGCAGCTCCTTGAAAATGGTTCATCTGATAGATCTAATGGTTTTAGACTCCAGTTGAAAGGTAGAAGAGCTTTTTGGGCAAGGAGAGACTGGCTCGGTGTTTAAAGTAAGTGTGGTGGCCAACGGCTAGAGCGTCCAAAAGCAGCGATCTTCTGTCTGAAGTTGTTGATCTTTGCTCTAAATGGAAACAGTCTGGGATGTTTACAGGAGCTGCTGCAATTCCATCATTCACCAGTGCCATTGTTTTCTTTTCCAATACTTCATCTTTAAAATGAAAATTTGGTCTTAATTTACTATCCCTCATGTTGTTCCAAACTTGTATGACTATCTTCCATGGAACACAAAAGGAGATGCTGGGCAGAATGTTTGGTCTTTGTCATACCATGAAAGTGAATGTGTACTGGACTCTGTCAAGCTCCAAAAAGGGCAAAAATGAATGTTAAATGTAGCCCATGTGACTCATTCTTCCCCCAGAGCTGTCATATGGCTTCAGAAGAGTTGAAACATAACACATGCCAAAATTTGCTGGATTTGAGAGTTACAGCAGAAGACAAGATTACATTGAAATCTTGAAGGATTATTCTGGGTTCAATACAAGGTAAGCTTAATTAACAACATTTGTGGCATAATGATGATTACCATTACCCAAAATAATTTCATCCCTCCTTTACAAAAAAGCAAAAATCTGGGTTACATGCACTTACAATGTAAATCAATAGGGCAAATGCGTAAACGTTTCAAATCTATAGCCACAAGACGTAAACAATATGCGTGTTATCATGAATTCAGTGTGATAAAATCGCTTACTAACTGTTTTCAACTTCATTGCCATCGGAAACACTAAAATAATCAAAAACATGATTTAAACAACTTTACAGATCAAATAACAGACTTTTTTTTTTTGTTTGTTTATTGAATTTTTTTAGTATAAGAAACAGGATAAAAGCCGGATAAATAAAGAGTAATTTGAAAACCCACCCCATTCTCTGATTAAAAAAAAAAAAAAAACCCGGAAGTATTAATAAAGCATGTGCGAGTGGGCCTGGGTAGCTCAGTGGTAAAAGACGCTGGCTACCACCCCTGGAGTTCACTAGTTCGAATCCCAGGGTGTGATGAGTGACTCCAGACAGGTCTCCTAAGCAACCAAATTGGCCCGGTTGCTAGGGAGGGTAGAGTCACATTGGGTAACGTCCTCGTTATTGCTATAATGTGGTTCATTCTCAGTGGGGCGCGTGGTGAGTTGAGCATGGATAAGGGTTTGGAAAAGAAATAAAGAAAAGGGTCCCAAGTCTGATAGAACATACCAGTATTACCCTTTATGGTGCACCTGATCTTTTCTAAGTGGATAAAGCTCATTAACCCCCCCCTCCCCCATTCAAAATTGGTCCCATTCACTTAATTTTAAGAGAAAAGGAGGGACCAGTTGAATTTTTGTTTTTTGTGGTAATCAATATTATGCCACAAATGCTGTCGATTGAGCTAAATTTGTATTTGCTTTTAAAATTCCTTCTGTTCCTCACACAAAGCTATCATATGGCTTCAGAAGATGTGTGTGTGTGTGTGTGTGTGTGTGTGTGTGAGAGAGAGAGAGAGAGAGAGTAATTTTTGGAGCTTGACCACTATTATTTCATTGTACTGAAAACAAGCAAATAAGTCAAACAGGTTTAGAACAACATTGAGTGAGTAATGACAGTTTTCATTTTTGGATGTACTATTCCTTTAATCATTTATAATTGTTTTGAAGACTTGCACTGTTTTTGCTTGTATTGTCCACGTTTTCAATGCATTGAATTTATTGGACGCCTTTCAAATGAGCTACAATCTTCTGTTGATTTTGAAACATCTCTGTACTTTATTGCAGCAGTTTATGAACTTAATAAACTTTCTTCTTGCAAGAGGAATTCTGTATCTACTGAGAGCCATAGACGCAGAATGGAGCACAGCCGCTTCGTATTTGCGTGTTATTCTCCCTCCCTGTGTTTGGCTCTGCTGTAGAATGATCTGGAAGAGATGAGACACTCCTCTGACACTGTTTCCAAACGCCTCTGCCCAGATCTTTTTTTCCCTCCATTGCTCATTTCTCCTCATCGCTCCATTTCTTCTCTTTGCTGTGTTCTTTGTTTCTAATCACCGCTTTTGTGTTTGTTGATTTTTCCACAGTGTGTTTGGACATGGTGCATGTGAGCATGTGTGTTTTTCTGCACGCTTTGATTTGAGTGAGCGTGCATGTGTTTGTGTATATAAAGGAAAAGTGAAAAAAAAAAAAAAATCAGACCATGGTATCTGAAGTCCACCAGTCCACGGTTTCCTAACCAGGCGTTTCCAGTGTCAAGCGACAGTGACAGCCAATTAGAACAAAATTTAGTTTGCAAAGGCAAGCATCATTTACTGTTGCTCATACTTCATGCTTGGGGATTTAAACAAAACCCTAAACCTAAGTATTAAACATCAGTGTGTAACTCGTCCAGCTCCGTTTGTGCTACGGACATTAAAGATACCTCAAATCATGCGGCTTGAGTAGAGGTTATCAATTACTTCTCTAAGTGAACAGACTTATGATTTTCACCTAGCTGTTGATAAAATTCATTAAAAAACATATAGGGGGTGTTTGGGGGTCTGCACAAAATTTCAAATATAGAAAAGTAATTTTTACTGATTTGTAATTTTTTTTATTTATTTATTTTTTTTTTATTATTGAAATTGACTTGTTAACCTTAGAAATAAATTAAATGTGTAGTATGTTCATTTGTAACAGTTTTACCGACTTTTACATTACCATTTCATCCCTCTTTCTAAAGACTGGTCAATGAGATTAATTGTGATTTTATTTAATAAGATACACTGTCAATTCAATACAAAGTTAATATTTAAGGAAATATTCCAGATAATTTGTTTTTATTTAATATGGCTTTAAAACAATGACAATATAAAAGCTAATTTAATTTGGCCAACAAAATTACTAATTTTCTCACAGTAAAAATGGGACTTTATTAGGGCTGTTAATCGATTACAAATTTTTTATGAAATTGATTACATGACATGCTGATTAATTAAATTAATCCCAATTAATCACATATACTGTATATAAAATAATTCAGATTGAAAGATATTGCATTATCTTTCGATCTTTAATTAGATCTTTGATTAGACAGTACAAAAATTGACTTTAGAAGTCAATATATTCTTTGTTTTATTCCCATTTCATTGAACATAAGTAGACAGCAATATATTTTGCAACTGAGTTTGTCCATCTGTCCTGTTCACACAGGACGTGTTCTTGTGTTTTGTACGCGTTGTTTGTCATAAGCATGTTTTTAGGACACTGTGTCAAGTTAAAAGTAGTTGAAACTTTGGAAATTGCGTCTCAAGCTTCCTGTTTGACCTTTGACCGGCTCTCATTCTGTGGCTCCTCTTCTTGTGAGATTTGTTGAGGAACACTTGACTGCCTCATGCTGATGTGGCTTGTAAAAACACGAAGTTACATGTACATGTAGTTACATGCATGAAGTTACGATGTTAGGGAAGTACGTGCTTTTATTACAGATTTTTCATATGGGTCAGGAGGCATGATTTTTCATTGCTTTATTTTTTATGTAATTAATCGCACTTAATTAACACGTTAATTGGACAACCCTAGTCTTTATACAAGATATATGTATAGTTGCTGTACATATATGTAGGGGATCATAATGTTTGCCTGGTTAGGACTGGGTTGGTGGGGTTATTACCTGCAATTAATTGGTTTACTTTTATGTATGTGATTGAAAAAGTTGTTGTAAATAAATATGCCATATTCATTTTATTCATAATTATTATTACCATTTTTTTCCTTCTCCCAGCTTCGTAAAACTGGTCAGGTTCGAGGCACCAGTGCTGCTCACGAACAATGAAGCAAAACTAAAGAATCCTACCACAACACCGCTTGACGATCGACATGACTGCATTCAACCAACCGGCCAGTGGTGGCGCTGTTCTCCACCAGACTAAAGAATGACACAATGATCAGCAGTACTGTATTCACCTCCTGTACGACACTCAACCTGCCAACAGGGTGGAAACAGTTTTACACTGGATGAAATTTCGCCTGTTTTCTAAACCGTCAAGAATGTCGGGCAGGTTTATCCAGTGACATTTACCACTTAACTAAGAGTTTTGGAAATATCAGAGTATTGCTATATGGTTGCGTTATTCTATTTCTGAAAAGAAAAAAAAATATTAGAAGTACTGAATTTTGGTAGGAATTGGACCAACTCTTTGTTCGTTTTGTTTGATTGTTTATAATGGTATGAATCCCCCCCCCCCCCATATAAAGCACTTCTTTTAGTTAATTTTAGGTTTAAATCATTTTTAAAAGGTTTTGATTTTAGATTTTCATTTGTTATATCAGCATAGTCTTGCCTATCATCTTCTTGATTTTCTATGAAATGTGTTATGCTGTTGCACGGTTGGAGAATTTCCCAGCTACAAAAGAAAGCATGCACGTTTGCGCACAAAACACGTTTCACAGGCCACCTAAGCTTCGCATGAGCTCAGGCATGTTAGCTGCAGTTTTTGAGAGGGTTTCTGTTTTCAAAGACCCTCAAAGACAAAACCTCTCAGGATTTTTCAAATGAACATTCATCCGAACAGAATCTAGACCGGAGCAAACGCTGAGTTGCTGTAGGACAAGAACTGCTTTTATCTACCTATAACGCTCTGCACCTGAATGTGTGCATAAATATAGTCTAGGATGAAGAGGAGAACTTTAGAAATGTAAAATTTAGCTTGATATTTAGCTGAGATTGTTCAATTTCTGTATCATACCAGGTCAGGGTTGAGTGAGAATCTAATGTGCAGGTAGGATAGGATGAATTTCACAAAATAATAAATGGTCACATTTCATCCCAGAAGAGAGGGAAAAAAAACTATTTTTTATGAAGGAAATGAAGCCTATGTTTAAGACATTTAAGATTGTTTGCATTGCAACTAGTGCTGTCGGTCAATTTAAATATTTAATCATGATAAATTGCATAATTTTTCATAGATATTCACGATTAATTGCAGATTTGAAAAGTGCTGATATTTGACTCATAGCTTCTTTTTCTGTCAAATGCATTTAGTTCCATCCTAGAAAACAAAACAATATGTAAAGATGTTTTATTAACATTTTCCAAACAAAGCCTTCCACAGTATAAAGATAGAAATGCACTAAAATGGCACCAATTCAAGTAACATTAAACATTTCCCAAAGTCTAATTGGAAAGTTGACTAATTGAAAGAACTAGTCTCCACAGGTTGCGTATTTCTTGCGATGGGCATTAAATCCCTTTAACTCCAATATATCCTCCACAATATTAATCGGCTTGCAGACTGTGGCTATCCACTTTGCTACAGCAATCGTGAAGCCGCAATAATATGACTTGTGTCGGGGAGTCAACGCATTGCTCAACGACAGCAGCAAGCACTGCTCTGAAGTTTGATCTCCACATGAGGAGCGCTGCAGAGAATGAGTTCAGAGTGGCATACTACCAATATTGCTCTTACATTTTCAGTAATAGCTATGTATGGCAGATTTAGTAAGAGTAATATGGTAGCATGCCATTCCAAACATTGTCAACGTCTTGTTCTGCTTTTAGTGCTGGCTCTGCCCATGCAATGATATTTCATCCAGTTGTCCTGTATATATTAGCTGACGCTATGAAAGATCAGTGGCAACTCAGGTCAAAATGTGAATGGTTTGTACTTTCAGCGGAGCATCGACAAACATTTCACGGGAGAACTCCAACAATCTAGCCGGCCGCAGCGGTCCCTAATCAGTGTCATGGATCGTATGTTTGGCTTTTAGGTGATAGTTTAGACTTGACGTGCTTCTGTGGTAATTAAATTTTGTCTTACAAAGGACGCAAGGTACTTTATTTTTGTTACAAGTCCCATCTGGGTTTGTTTTGTAAAAGGTCCTTTCTCCATCGCTTGATCATAATGAAATACTCAGAGTTTGATAGAAGTTTAGCTCAATCGACAGCATTTGTGGCATAATGTTGATTACCACAAAAATGTATCTCATCCCTCCTTTAAAAAATAAATAAAACATCGAGGTTACAGTGAGGCACTTACAATGGAAGTGAATGGGGCCAATTTTTGGAAGTTTTAAAGGCAGAAATGTGAAGCTTATAATTTTATTAAAGCACTTTCATTAATTCTTCTGTTAGAACTTGTGTATTTCAGCTGTGAAGTTGTTTAAATCGTAATTTTTGCGGGATTTCAGGGTTACATGTTTACACACGTTGTTTACGTCTTGTGGCTGTACTACAGTGAGTATTTTAACGTTTATAGATTGGCCCCATTCACTTCCATTGTGCCTCACTGTAACCCAGATTTTTTGTTTGTTTTTTAAGAAAAGGAGAGAGAAGTCAATACAAGATATATGTAATAATACTTAACAATTTAATTACTGTCATGATACATCATTTTCAGAATACAATATATATATGAAAATCGGGGGGGTGAGGTGCTTATCATGAAAATGTCACAATGGCAAAAAGATTTTAGAGGTTCTAAAAATAGGCTTTATTTTCTTTAAAGTGAATTTTTTGTTTTATTTTGTTTTGGGGTGAAATGTAACACAAATGTGTTCTTTACTGGTTTTGAGATTCACCTGCTAAGGGACATGAACCCGTCCTGCTCAGATCGTCCAGTCTAGCAAAAACAAAATTTGCTATTTGTACCTGAATGCAAATTGCAGGGCTGTTTTATCACACCTCAAGATTCATCTGTCATAGTAACAGAACAGTAGGGTTTTCAAATGTACCATAAGTATGGTTCTCTGTTCAAGTCCTACACTCTTGTGTTAGTTATGAAGCAATTGGAGAACAGTGGGCGAACTGTAACTTGATTTGATTTTTATCATATGTGTGGCCAGTGTATTAGTCTATTTTAATGTAGTTTTCCAATCTTTGGGTTTCTTTGGACGGCTTGAGTTTGCACAGAAGCAAACTAGTGCCTGATGTCTTCGTTTAAATGTGCTTCTGCGATTCTGAATATCAGCTAAATCTTTGTGCATTGTGTTTAGAGTGATTGTCAATGTATAATTGCACATTTGTAATAGATTTAAGCCTTTCTGTGCACAGAATGGGGCACAAGAGACTTCCTCAACACACAGAGGGAGTTTCTTTATATTTAACATTTTGTTACTTAATGTCCCTTTTATTTCAAGGTCCACAAATGTTCACACAATCACGTTACCTGTCGCGTAATGTCGCATTGTACCCTGTGATGAATGTGCTACCCTAAGGGCAGATTAGATTAGTGACAAATCGGTCACGTACACACTACAATGATGTGTATATGGTTGTCACTACTCCTCTGTACACACAGAGTTCAGTTATTTTTGGGAAGTGAAAACTGAATTCACTTCCCAAAAAATTCAGGTAGTGACTATTGAAGTGTGTACAGAACCAAACAAAACTACTAGTTGAATATCATGTTAGGCCATGTCTACACTTAATACGTTTTCAGTTTCCTAACGTCATCATTTTCCAAAGTATTCGGTTTTCGAAGAGCGTTTTCGAACTGCTTTGTTTTCGGTGGAGGAATACGCCATTCCAGTCTGGATGAATGGCATAAACGTAGCAAAATCCATGTATTAATGTGGACAATAGCTTAATGGGGAAAAAAACAGCGCTTTTGTCGATGCCGGTTTATTATAAATTTCTAGATCATTTTACAACTTTGGTTGCAAATTTGTTTAGTCAGAAATAGCTAATTCCAAACTGGTTAAACCAATGGCATTTTGGTTTACAGCTGCGTAACGCTAAAACATTGCTATAGATCATCACCATGTCAACCAGTGCAGATTAAGAAGTGAATCTAGTATCCCATACAAACACATTATTGGATTCGCTCCTGTATTTAAACACTGTTGTCACTTCCCAAACTTCGCAGTGTGTACATGGCCATACAGAAGACAATTCTTGTGTACCAAACCCACTTATTTCCTTTTTGGGGTTTTCTAATGGGGGGCTGCAGTTTGCAGGATGTCTGGTTTTCATCCTTTTTGTGCGTTTCCTCAGTCAGACATCAGTGCACTGATTGTTCAGTTCTGTGTTTGTGTAAACACGTCTATAAAATACTGTCTTGAGTCTCATGGAGCGTGTGGTTTACTTTTGTACGCGTATTTAGCTTTTTTGGGGGGGGGGGGGGGTTAGGGCAGGTTTCAGATACAATGAATTAATCAAACATTGTAATAAGCATAATTGCGCACTTGGAGAATCTACTGTCTTTGTGTTGGGGGTGGGGAGGTTACACAATGCTGTTTTACTGTCTTTCTGATTGTTTGAAAATCGGGAAATATCAGTGAATGTACATTGGCGTTTTCTTTCTTTTTTTTTTCGCTTTTGAATTGGTTATAAAAATAAACGATTATAACAGTATATCTAATAAACTTCGAAACAAGTTGTGCTTCTCAGTCTTTATTTTAGAATTTCCTTTTCTCTATGCTGTCTTACTATGAAATGCAAAACAATGTTCTGCTTTGGAAGCATTGTAATACATTTTGTGGTAACATTTTAGAATAAGGTTTCCATTCATTAACATTAGTTAATGCATTCGGTACCATGAACCAACAATGAATAATATGTTTTTTATAGCATTTATTCATCTTTGTTAATGCTAGTTAATAAAAATACAAGTGTTCATTGTTAGTTCATGTATTATGTATTATATGATGAAATTTACGTTAACCAAGATTAACAAATGCAGTTAACTAATGTTAACAAATGGAATCTTATTTTATAACATGATTAATCTCTGAATGCAACAGGAGTCAATGAAAAACAGTCTTGGAAAATCTAGGAATATCTAGGAATTTTAAAATGTATAGGCCAGAAAAAAAATCATGAAAAGCCTTTGCATCAAAACATGCATCTTGTAGGCATGGTGTAATGTAATGGACATTTCCATAATGAATGTACATTTTTCTAGTTAATGTCTTTTTGTTTTTGTTTATTTAAACACTGGAAAATGCTCATTGTGTGTGCAGTGTATGTGTGTATATATATATATATATAATATATACAATGCATCCGGAAAGTATTCACAGCGCTTCACTTTTTCCACAATTTGTTATGTTACAGCCTTATTCCAAAATGGATTAAATTCATTTTCCTCAAAATTCTACAAACAATACCCCACAATGACAACGTGAAAGAAGTTTGTTTGAAATCTTTGCAAATTTATTAAAAATAAAAAACAAAAAAAAATCACATGTACATAAGTCTTCACAGCCTTTGCCATGACACTCAAAATTTAGCTCAGGTGCATCCTGTTTCCACTGATCATCCTTGAGATGTTTCTACAACTTGATTGGAGTCCACCTGTGGTAAATTCAGTTGATTGGACATGATTTGGAAAGGCACACACCTGTCTATATAAGGTCCCACAGTTAACAGTGCATGTCAGAGCACAAACCAAGTCATGAAGTCCAAAGAATTGTCTGTAGACCTCTGAGACAGGATTGTGTTGAGGCACAGATCAGGGGAAGGGTACAGAAAAAATTATGCAGCATTGAAGGTCCCAATGAGCACAGTGGCCTCCATCATCTGTAAATGGAAGAAGTTTGGAACCACCAGGACTCTTCCTAGAGCTGGCCACCCGACCAAACTGAGCGATCGGGGGAGAAGGGCCTTAGTCAGGGAGGTGACCAAGAACCCGATGGTCACTCTGACAGAGCTCCAGCGTTTCTCTGTGGAGAGAGGAGAACCTTCCAGAAGAACAACCATCTCTGCAGCACTCCACCATTCAGGCCTGTATGGTAGAGTGGCCAGACGGAAGCCACTCCTCAGTAAAAGGCACATGACAGTCCGCCTGGAGTTTGCCAAAAGGCACCTGAAGGACTCTCAGACCATGAGAAACAAAGATTGAACTCTTTGGCCTGAATGGCAAGCGTCATGTCTGGAGGAAACCAGGCACCGCTCATCACCTGGCCAATACCATCCCTACAGTGAAGCATGGTGGTGGCAGCATCATGCTGTGGGGATGTTTTTCAGCGGCAGGAACTGGGAGACTAGTCAGGATCGAGGGAAAGATGAATGCAGCAATGTACAGAGACATCCTTGATGAAAACCTGCTCCAGAGCGCTCTGGACCTCAGACTGGGGCAAAGGTTCATCTTCCAACAGGACAACGATCCTAAGCACACAGCCAAGATAACAAAGGAGTGGCTACGGGACAACTCTGTGAATGTCCTTGAGTGGCCCAGCCAGAGCCCAGACTTGAACCCGATTGAACATCTCTGGAGAGATCTGAAAATGGCTGTGCACCGATGCTCCCCATCCAACCTGATGGAGCTTGAGAGGTCCTGCAAAGAAGAATGGGAGAAACTGCCCAAAAATAGGTGTGCCAAGCTTGTAGCATCATACTCAAAAAAGACTTGAGGCTGTAATTGGTGCCAAAGGTGCTTCAGCAAAGTATTGAGCAAAGGCTGTGAAGACTTATGTACATGTGATTTTTATTTTTTTATAAATTTGCAAACATTTCAAACAAACTTCTTTCACGTTGTCATTATGGGGTATTGTTTGTAGAATTTTGAGGAAAATAATGAATTTAATCCATTTTGGAATAAGACTGTAACATAACAAAATGTGGAAAAAGTGAAGCACTGTGAATACTTTCAGGATGCACTGTAAATATTTATTAATTACGAACGCCTGGGAAAGTCATGGAAATGAATTGGCTAAAATCTGTGGGAACCTTGATGACAAACTTCAGTTAATTGCTCTACTTGTAATTTTTGGGTATCAATATTCTGTCTAGTTTTCATCAGTCTGCAAGTACCTGACATCACCACTAGATGGCACTGTTCCACTTTGGCAAAATAACAGGTAACCGTTTCTTAAAGTGACTAGAGGAAACAAACATAGCTGTATTTTGCCTTTTTATTATGCAATTGTTAGTAAATATTTCGCAGACATACCCTCCAATAGATGACTGCTTATATTTCATCAAAATATGGTTTAGTTCTATTGTAATATGTTGTGTTATTCCACAGTGGTTTTGTGGGTACTAAATGCAATATTGCATGTGCTCTACTATGTAAGGTTGTTTTGAACCTTAATCACAGTTCATCAGAAAGATTTTGTTGTAAGGGATAAACTATTTTACCCATGCAATAATGAGTTCTAAAAATGCATCACAATCACCAGTTACAGCAAATTAACGCTGAAGAAGATAGATTCATTATCTCTGGCTGTCAATTGTCACCGCTTGAAAATGAAGCCTGTTTCAGGCATGTACTAATTTACTAATTAACTGCTGCATAGTCACTACAGTATCTCTGTACATAATATGCATCTACTGTAGATTTAGACATTGAAGTTTTCTGTCTGTATAATTTTTACCCCTTAAATCCATGCATCAGTGCAAAAAGAGTTCTAAATCTATTTTTTTCCACATGTAAATCAATTCAATATAATTTACAAAAGACTTGTTTCTTTTTTTTAATCAGTTGCATTTTTATTTTCATGCACCACTATTAAATCTTAAATTGTGTGCAACATTTTAAACTTGATCTCTTATAGACTTCCTTAAATAAAACTCCGCTCGCTGTGCGTCAAACCCAGCCCTCGGTGCACGACACTCCTCCCCCTGCGCATGTGTCCCTGTGTCGGTATTGGTGAGAAATCAGCGCTGGAATAGATGAGGGAATGTCAAACTTGTTGCCGATAGCCGGCGGTCAAGACATCCGACAGGAGCAGAAATGAGAAAACCCTTCAGGAGCCTGAACCATTGGATGAAATAGCGTGGATTGCGCGGACATTATTCAAGAAAAGCGCGCTTAATTTCTTTGGAGAACGCGTTTCATACTGTGACAACAAAAGGGTTCCTGGGCTCTCCAGTTTATAAGACGCGCGCGCAGTCTACACTCTCATAGGACTGAACGGACGCGCAAAGTTCTCTCTAGTGGTCCTTGCATTTATTGCATTTATTTGCTGTTTTAATGCATTGGAGTTTGTTTTTATTATTCAGAATATTTTTTGCGCGCATTGCATTGGAAATGTAAACATGGGACATGCTCCGTTATGTACTCGTTTGGATTTGTATTGAGCGACTTGGAAACGTTACGCATCGAATAATAATGTAAATCTTTCTTTAAGAGTACATTCAGATTTCCATGCATCGTGGATATAAGGCTGTCCGGTTTTATGTTGGAATTGAGGTACAACCAATTAATGTTACCTAATATCTTACTTTCACATAATTAAATATTAATGCAGCATTATCATGCATGCATGTGAAATGCAATACTTTAGTTTTTGGTAAGAATGTTATAAATATATAGCTATTCACATTTTAAAATTGGCTCTTAACATGGACTCCTGGTAGACACAAAATAAAAAATGATTGTGTCCATGTACCGACAATGGAGTGGATTGTCACAAAGGATTGTTTGTTTTAATTTTATTTTTTAACTCTCTGTTACAAACAAACATTAAGGAATTTTAGTCCAGTGGAAACTGAAGATGAACTCTAATTATAATAGCGCTGGATTCCACATGAAAGGGCCGTCGGTGGCTGTTGAGCCGATGATGGGCCCCCTAAATGAATCCCCTATGCAGGGACTTAACTTCATCTCGAATAGAGACCAGTATGGATTCCAGACTCATGGCCATGGGGATATGCTCAGTATGGGAGTTCAGCCACAACATCAACTCCACATGCAAGGACCGTTCAACCATCAACCGCCTAACCATGAGCAGCATTCACATCTGTATCAGGACAACGTGCCCTCCTGCTTGCATGGGGACAGACACATGGGCTTTAACGGCACCAATGCAGGTCACCCGCATATGTTTGAAGCAGGATTTGGTCAGCAGCTCGCAGAGGCACAGCTGCAGCAACAGAGAATGGCCACAGTGCCAGAGTTTCAGCCTCACGGACACCCTAACGGTAACCACGCGGTTCCAGCGCCATGTTTGCCCCTAGATCAGTCGCCTAACCGCGCCGCATCGTTCCAAGGCCTGCCCTCTTCCTCACCTGAAACTCACAGGCTTGAACATTACAGACTCTTCCCTCAGGGTAGGATGGGCGGATCAGAGCATTGTTTTCCCTGTGATCCTCTGTCAGGGAATTTTGATATGACGGGATTCTCTACCGCAGAATCCTCAGAGCCCAAACTCTCCTATTGTGACACAGGGAACCAAGTTGTCGGGGGCCCTTTTTCCACTTGCAGTCGAAATGGTTCACGAGGGCCCATGGGTGGCTCGAAAGAAGACCAACTGCTACCTCAACAAAATGTGTTTTCGGACAGATTTGGGAATAGGGGGAAAATAGATCCAGGGGTTAACGCTAGACACCACCTCATGGCACAGCAAAGAGCCGGACCTGTTACTAGACAGAACCCTGGTTCCCCTGCCCTTCCTCGGTTTTATCACACCCCGGACTATGTACCAAATAGTACGGACATTCAAGGTGGTGGCCCAATGGCCCATGTTCAGCATAGCCATTTGGAACGTCCTATACATAGACTGAACAGCCACAACATGCATCCCTTTGGAGAACCAGTATTTGATGTCCCTCAGCTAGCCCCTCAGCCCCCATCACCCTCACCTTAGCTCACTTCCTTATTTGAATATGGCAAAAAGGCCACGATTTGATCTCATAAATGGGTCTGCTGGAGAAAGCTGCAGCCCCCTAAGCAACAGCTTACATAATCGTCCTGGTCTTGAGAACCATCTCTCCCCCTCAGCTTTCCCCTCTCCCATGAGGGACTTCACATCTCATGTGACGGATGGGTTTCCTTTAGGCCCCCTACCTCTGAGCTCCGACCCACAGCAACAACAACAGCCGCTACAGCGGCGACAAAATGCTGCAATGATGATCAAACAAATGGCATCCAGGAGCCAGCAGCAGAGAATGAGGCAACCCGACCTGCAGCAGTTAAGCCTCCATGGGGACATTACATCAAACAGTATGGGTTGCAGAGGGCCTCTGGGTAGTGTGTCTCAGTCAAATTTTGAGAAAAAGCATAATTTTCATGGAAACTTTGACAGTCCCCACCTACCTCAAGAAAACTCATGGTTTCCAGAGCCACAGCAGCATTGTAGGGAAACAAACACTCATGCCTTAGAGCAGACAGAGAATGGACACAATATTATTTTTAGGCAAGGCGTCACAAGTATGGACATGCAGTCTTTGAATTCTCCAGTAGTGCATCTTCCGTTTGAAAATAATGTCAGCAATTCTCTGCAGATGCAGGCTCCTGATGAGGGCAACATGCAGTCGGGCGCATCCACGGATAGGAGGCCGGCTGAATTTGGAGGAATTGCAATGAGGAGGCAGCATAATTTTCCTCCTGGAGGGCCGAATCAACAGGGAGCCCCCCAAAGCAATCCTCCAGGATTCAGCGGCTCTCCAGGGAACTATCCCCCCCATCCTGAGTACCTCTCCAGCCAGCACCTGTCAGTCAATAAGCTTGGGGCCCTCTCTTTGGGGAATTTGAACAAAGCCAGTACTAAAGACAGTGTGTTTGGCCAAAGCTGTCTGGCAGCTCTTTCCACAGCCTGCCAGAATATGATCGCCAGCCTTGGGGCCCCGAACCTCAATGTGACTTTTAATAAGAAAAGTCAAAATGAGGCCAAACGCAAAGCAGGTCAGGTTGAGCAGGACATAAATAGCAGTGGCACTAGCGGAGCTTGCGGCCCAGGGGCAGAGTATTTCCACAGCAATGCTTCTCAGAATAGTCAAACGCCTTGCTCTGGGAATAACAACAATATGATGGCAGGTCAAAGTAGTACAGGCCAGATGGCGAAAAGGGAAGCGAGCACCCTTTCCCCAAACAACAACATGGAGTCTGGATGTGAGGGGAAAATGGCAACAGGCAACGGTAAAGGGAGGGGGAAGAAGAGACGCGATAGCGGGCACATAAGTCCCGGAAACTTCTCCCCTCCTTGTAATCCTGTTGTCAGTCCAAGTCAGCAAAGTTCTGCTTTGAGCATGGGCATGGAGAGCAGAGGTAAAACTCCAGAGAGGTCCCTGGTCTCCCCTTCTTTCGGAAAACCTGACCTCACGACCTCAATGGACAGCGGAATTCAAAGTGTGGGCAAGTCGGATGGCGTTTCGCCATGCATGGATTATTTAGACGAAGCCAGCCCTAACTACAACAACGAGGATGCAAGGCCTTGCAGAGCTGGCGTGAAGTGTAATTCTGAAAACAGGGGCAGCTACGCTGAAGCTCCGTGCTTGGAACAGGTGCGGACGTCATTGAGCAGCACAGGCCAGGATGAGGTCCATCCTCTGGAGATTTTGCAGGCTCAAATCCAGCTGCAAAGACAGCAGTTCAGCATCTCCGAGGACCAGCCGCTGGGAGGGAAAACAGGCAAAAAGACCGACTGCCAGAGTGGACTAAACGGGGAATGCGCCCTGGCCAATTTAAGCCCGGTTGCAGGGAAGGGCTCTGTGAATACCATTGACCTTGACTCTCTCATGACAGAGCAGCATGCCACCTGGTATGTCCCTGGCAACAAGGCTCTGATAGAGGACCCCGCTAATGACAAGTGCCTGGGATTCTGGGATAGAGCACGAGGCCAGAGTGACAACAAAGAAGGTAAACTTCATTGACTTGCAGTGGGAGCATGATGAATTGCTGTTTTTATGCACTGTTGAGTTTACTTTGATGGCTTAATGGTTGAATAATGAACAAACTTAGGGAGCTTAACCTCAGGCAAAGGGACCCATTTACAACTAATCTGTCACTCATATTATTCGTTTAGCCTATTTTAGGATTATAGCCTATTTGTAGGATTTCATAGATATCATTGTTATTACGTTTTATTGGTTAGTTGTGGATTTATTGACCCAGTTAAATAACTGTGACAATTTTTTTGACTGCGTACATTTGTCTCTTAATATTAGCAGTAACAGCCACAACTAGTATTAGTATTGTTATGTGGTGGTATTAGTATATTATTAACATTAGTATATTATTATTAATATTTTTTATTTTAAATTCTACATTAGACATGCTCTTGCAAGTATCGATTTATAAAATGTTAAATGCCAATAATTTACCTAAATCTCCTAAATTTTTTCTCTGCCTAATTGTAATATAGAAGAAATATATTCTCTTTTTGTTAGGTAAAACTAACATCTAAGAACAAATAATCTGGAAACATTAAATATAAGAGGAACTCATTCAGGTAAACAGATACACTACTGTGTTTTAAAACAGTGCTTAAATATGCTATGTCTCTAGGCTTTAATCTGTTCCTGGTAGCGTCAGTGTTTTTACCTCTGGTTTTCTTATCAAATTATTTACCTGGAAATGTTACACGGCCATTTAGATATATTGTCAATGGTATAATATATCAGTCGAGCATAGTAGGTCATACACACAGCTCCAATTGCTTGTAATTCTCGTTGAATGCTACAGCAAACAAGGGGTGTTATTGTGATATTTTGGAAACAACCATTGTTTAAGGATGTAAGTGCAGCCAAGTTTGCGATTAATTTGACTAGAGACACGTTTGAGCTAGTAGCCCGTGAGGCCTGATAATGGCGCAGCGCGAGGGTTAAACACAAATCAGTCGCGTGGCCAAGATTCGGCGTGCTTTTACCTCAGAATTCATTTTCCTGTCATCTCACACTTCTTTTTGTAATCCTGATTGGTCCCATTTGTCCTGTCATTGCGCGCCATCAGCTATGTCATAATTAAATGTGTGTCATAATCATAAAGGTACAGTTCTTTTTTTTTTTTTAGGACAGATAAGAGAAGAGTTGCAGAGCGACAATAAATATGAATTCAATTCTTATTAGCCTATTATTTTCTTATAAAATCTTGATATCTCAATGTTTATTTCAAACATCCAAAAGCTTTGAAATTTGAGCTTTTGAGCCACTCACACACTCTCACACACACCACAGAGACCACAAATCTGTCTTTGCATTTATCTCTATTTCCATCATCTGCCCGGGGTATTGAGTTCCTTTATAATTTTGTTATTGGTTTTTTTTTTTTTTTTTTTATCTAATTTTTCTTCTGTGCACATTGGGTTTTGTGAATTTTTCCACTGCTGTTTTGATCACAATAGAGTGTGTGTGAACAGGACTTCCATTTAAAAAAATTTTTTTTTATATATGACATTTTATAGTTCTGGGTTTACATTCTGTCATTTTAACTGCTTGAGGACACTGCTGGATATTTTTGCTGTAATTTCAAGGTATTATGAAATGTTTTGTTGCAAAAAGGCTTTTATCAGAAGGCAGTCAGTAGGAGAGCAAGACTGCTAATCAGAAAGTCATAGCTAGTGCCAACTCAGTGTGTGTTTTTTTTACTGTTTTGCCTAATAAATAGAGAAGGTTGTCAGATGCAATTTCTCAAACGGGGGCTGTCGGATATTCTGACAGCTTTGTGGCTTTGAAAATAAACACTAAAGGCCAAGACAGACAGAAAACAAAGGAAAAGATACAGTGGTCTCCTGGGAAAACTGCCTCAAAACAACACTATAGAAACAGGCTGAGAACACAGGTATAAGGATGCATTTTGTGAGTAAGGGACGCCATTGATGTGAAAAGAAAAGAGGACTTGATATCTGGTTGGAAACAATCTGCAAACATTGTACGCTTAAAACTCTGTGTAACTTGCAGATCCTTTACAAACTTCCATATCTTTGAATGTTTTCCCCATTTGTCAAAAAAGGGATATAGCTCAATAGCTCTTTGAAAAAAATCTACAAACAGTGTGCACTGCAAACTCCGTGTAACTTGCATATCTTGTATAAAAAGCATTGATATCTTCGAAAGTTTCCTTGTAATGCAGACTGCATAATGCGTTATCTATTTTTTTCAGGTCCTTAATGTGACATTAATGCCGACAGACATAAAAATATTTTTTTATTTATTTTTTTATCTGTTTATGGTCACCATTTGCATACAATGTAGGCTCTTTATAATTAAATGTAGTAAATTTCACAGCTAATCGCTCTGGCATACATGACTGATAGCAATTTGTCAGTGAACAGTGTACGGATAGGCGCACCTTTTAATGGGAGTGTTTGTTTGCAGAGCAGAATTAATTAGTGTCTTCTTCTGTCCGTGTGATACACAGCATTTTTCCATGAGGAATGTCGGGGTGGAAAGAAGAAAAAAAAAAACACAAAATCTTGTCTTGGCATGTACTGAATACCGCTTTTGCATTTTGTTAAAGGACAGGCCTGTACCGCCAAAGATGAATCGGCAAGACCTAAGCCATTGCTTAGATTTGTGCGTCATCACTACATATTAAACATTAAGGAATAGCTCACCCAAAAGCGTTATGGAATAGCTTTTTTCACCCTCATATCATTCCAACACCATATGATTTTCTTTATTTCATAAAACACGAAAGGAGATGTTAGGCAGAATATCTAAGCAGCTCTTTTACATACAACGAAAGTGGATGGTGATTTATACTGTAAAGCTCCAAAAAGGATTAAAAAAGCTCCACAAAAGTAGTCTATATGACTCGTGCCGTATATTCTGAGGCTTCAAAGTCATACAATAGCTTTGTTTGAGGAACAGGCTGAATTTTAAGTCATTATTCACGAATAATTAACATCCATTTATGCCATGTTTAATTTAAGAGTTATAGTACAGAGGACGATTATCAATAAATAATGGCTTTAATTTGAACCTTGTTCCTAACGCGTAGCTATTATATGGGTTGAGATGACTCAGACTTCAGAGTCATATGGACTACTTTTTTGGTGCTTCTTTTTGTCCTTTTTAGAGCTTCACAGTATAGATAAACTTTCATTGTATGAAAAAGAACAGCTCAGACATTCTGCTTAACATTTCCCTCTGTGTTTATGTAAGTAGTAAGGGCTTGAAACAACTTGAACATTTTCCTTTTGGAGGATCTATTCCTTAAAAAAAAACGCTTTAAATCTGTAGCTTCCTAAGCTATAAGCTACTTGTAACTTAGTAGTAGTTAGCTACACTACAAGTTACTAAAAAAGTAGCTAACTACATTGAAGCTATTTTAAGAATTTGTATTTTTTTAATGTATAACAATTAGATTATATTTAATTAGGCTGACATTAGACAATTAGGGTGACAACATTAAATGAAACATTCACATTTATACTAAAGGTAAACTAATAAAACTAGAAAACACCATATTTTATAACTGAGTTGAAATATAGTGATAAACAGCAGCAATTGCCTAAATGTTTTGCTTCCAAAAAGAAGAAAGCGTCTTCTGGCAAAGTCCCTTTGAGGCTGCTCGGGACACAAGTGAATCGTTTAAATGAACCGTACGAACAAACTGACTCACTAAAATGAATTGGAGTTCCCAACACTATATATAAGTACATTGTTGATTTCAATCGGTTCATGAACTGTATGAAGAAATCAATTAACCTAGGGTTTGGATTTTCCAGCACTATGTATGAGAGGACGTTGTAGGCTTTTGATTACTCCTTCGCTGCGTTCGCAATACAAAGTGACAAATCGAGCGTTTTGTGACGCTACAGCGCTGCTCGATGAAAAATGAAGCTCGCTACTGGTATAGCTGAGCTACTGTCACGCTACTGAACAATGTAGTTAAGTAGCATCGCTACTTTTAGTTAGCTGCTCATCAACACTGTTAAAAACTGTGCTTTAATGTGTAACAAGCATCTCAAGTGTTTGCGATTGTTTTTAAAGGCACAGAACCATTAGGGATAAGTCATCCCTTGAGCTCCGAGCCAAGATGTAAATTTTCCGTGTCACCTCATGTGTTGTTGTTGTCATTCGTGTCTTTAAGATCATTAATGTTTCATCTTAGCAACCCCACCCACAGAAACATAAACCAACAACTTCTACCCCTCATTTGAAAATGACCAGGCAAAGCTGAGAGCTTGCCTGTGAACGGCATATGGGGTGTTGCTTTTCCATGCGTACGCTTTAGTGCATGTGTTGCGCTGGCCAAGAGAACATGTCTAAGAGCCAGACAGAGCAGTCAACCATCCAGACAGCAGTCAGCCATCCAGACGGGGCCCCTCAGCTGGCCCGATTTCCCAGCCCTTCCCCTCTCCCAGCTCCAGCCCAAGCACTCATGAAGGCAGGCCCTGTCCGTGGCAGTGGAGGGGGGGAAGACAGCCCCAGGGTTCTGATGTGAAACTCCTTCAGTGCTTTGGGCCTTCGAAAACTGTGAAAAGCTCTTTCATATCCCTTGGCCCTGGTCCCGTGTTCTTTTAGAATATTTTAGAATAATTTCATTCTAATTTGTCAATGGAAATTCAAACCATATAACAGCATATAAAAACTGGTTCTAGAGGGACTAGTTTATGTAAAAGAGAATGTTAGTGCCAAGCCATTTCCACGCTCTTATGTGGGGAGGCACACGCTGCGTCCCCTGCAGTTCTGTTGGCTTCCATTTAGAGACTTGGAATATAGCCGCTTAACAATGATATGGACACCATCCCAGTGGTTGAGTAATGAAGTCTGCACTGTCGAGATGATTTGCAAGATGTGAGTTTCAAGGAATAGTTCATCCAAAAATGAAAATTCTGACATCATTTAGTTAATCTCAGGTTGTTCCAAACCCATATGAGTTTTTTTTTTTTTTTTTTGAGGAACACAAAAGCTAATTTTTGTGTTAAGAATATCCAACCAACACTTTTCCATATAATGAAAGTGAATGCACCAAAATGTTAAAATATTCACCATAAAAGTATCATTAAAAGAATCAAGCTCAATCGACAGCATTTGTGGCATAATGTTGATTACCACAAAAATAAATCGACTCGTCCTTTTCTTAAAAAATAATAATAATAATAATAATACATAAAAATGGAGGTTACAGTGAGACACTTACAATAGAAGTGAATGGGGCCAATTTTTGGAGGGTTTAAAGGCAGAAATGTGAAGCTTATAATTTTATAAAAGCACTTACATTAATTCTTCTGTTAAAACTTGTGTATTATTTGAGCTGTAAAGATCATTTTTATGGTTGTTTTACGGTTTTAGTGTTTATGGCGTTATGTCGCCATGACAACGAAGTTGTAAAATTGGCTATAAGTTTACACAGAAAATGTTAGTAAGTGATTTTATCACAGTAAAATCATGTTAACGCACACATTGTTTACATTTTGAAACAGTGAATATTTTAACATTTACGGATTGGCCCCATTCACTTCCAACTATACCCCAGATTTATGCTTTCTTGAAGAAAAGTTGTTGTTGCATGTGTGATAATCAACATTATACCATAAATGCTGTCGCTTGAGCTTAACTTGTATTAAACCCTAAACACATCCTTTTAAAGTCATCCAGTTATACAGTGTATTCCAAGTCCTTGGAAGTCTCAGGGTTGTGTGAGATTTTTCGTGAATAATATCTTAAATTTTATCATTCAAAAAAACTATCATTTTAAGTAATGTTTCAACCTTAACAAGAATTATTTTTTATCTCAGACAACCTTAAAAAAATGGATCAAATGCCCCGTTCAAAAAAACAAAAACAAAAATTAAACCATCAATCAAATGTTTTATTTAATAAATCACAATGTTACAAACTTTCATTCAAAGCAAGAAAGCATTACAAATTCAAGAAAACAGGAACAAAGGTCCAAGACTCTATTTTATGAGGGGATGAGTTATATTACTTTGTAATCTACTCAAAGATGAAGCAATATTGACTTCATTATAAGTATTAAAATTCAGGATGTAATCCTAATATGTTTTTCTATCATATCTCCTCACAGGACATGGGTAGAAGTGCTCCTCAGACGGCCATTGGTGGCTCCTTAGCATATTACTAAAAAGGTAAGGCGATAACAAAATCACATCTGTCAGTCATCATAGGCAGAGTCGTTGATTAAATTAGCTTCTTAACGGTCATATAGAGTGCAACAGTCTGAAAGTAAAAATCGAATTCATTTTCCCCATAGACAAACTCATTTTTAGTGATAATGTTTAAACTTTTCAAAACATACTTTCCATGAGCTCCAAGGTAGATAAGCAATTGTATATGCTTCTGTAGAAGCCACAAGTCAGTGTGATTTCAGCTTTATTTTCAAAATATCGTATTTAATAGCCAAAATCCATGTGAAGAACTACACTACCAATAATTCTGATGAGATATGCACCAATTACCATAGAAACTGAATTCGCGCCAAAAGAGCACTGCAGCGACTGCCCTCTTCCATGAAGCATTGCGAATGATGTAATCGAGTCGATCTCAAACTATACTACCATATACTACGTTTATATTAAAACATTTTTGCAATAGTCCTAAAATATTGTTTTTATACATATTAAGTCGTCAAATTGTTACCTTTTGTTTTTGAGTCGATCACCAAGTAGAATTGAGCAGTTCATTCCTTCATTAAAGAACTTAAGTACACAGACTTTTTTTTATGACAGATTTTTATATACTTTATATACTCAAGAATACTTAAACTTCGAATCAAAGTTTAAAATGCTGTGATTTGTTCATGAAAACATTTGTTTCAAGGCTTAGAACTCTTTACTGAAGAAGTTCTTGTAATAAATGAACGTGAAAATTATTTCGGGAACCAAAGCCGCTGAAAAAGTGGGCAGTCACTGTTGAGCTTAATTATCAGTACCGACTTACTTGATTTTCCTGGATTGAGCAGCAGACATCGTGCCATCTGTCCTGATTCTACCGTTTGAGTGCAACGACACCCGTTGCTATTTCTGGGTCTTGTCCGTGGCGATTCCATGGCGACAGAATGACTGACATGTGTCGCGTCTCTGTGTGCACTCTCCACAGGTGCTGCATGATCTCGCTGTGGGGGTGGGTATAGGACCTGGAGGAAGCCACCTGCGGTGCCCGGATCCTCGGGATACAGGGGGGATGGAGGGGCCCCGCTGCTTCTCTCGCTTCCAGACTCATCCAGAACAACTCTAAACCACTTTGGGACCTTGCTGGCTGCTTTCACAAATTGTAAGGATGATGTTTGGCTTGGTGTTTTCCACCAGTAATTGGATACTCTTCTTTTACTAGCACCAGAGAAACCACAAAGCTTTCCGGGTGTCCAGAGAGCGAGTCTTTGGGCCAACAGAATCTCTTTAGATTCACATGAGACAAGACACAATGGGATACAGGAAATACACAAGCACACCAAACTGGAATCTTGGACAGCGAGGCTCATTTGCTTTTATTTTTTATCTTCTAAAGCCAGTTTTTCCATTTTTGTTTGGATTACCTCATTTTTTAAGATTTCCAAGTGAGGGTTAGATTAGTTAACAAGAGAGTGCTGCTCTCTCTATAAATATTTATTATCTTTGTTTGTTTTACGAAGCTCCTTTATTTGTGTCAGAACATTTCAGGAGTGTTCTATTGATGGATAAATGCAACTTTTCCCCCCAGTGATCACAGTTTAAAGGGGTAGTTCACCCCAAGTTTAAAATTCAGCCATTGTTTACTCAAACTCATGTACTTGAATGCTGTTTGGAATAAAAAGGAGAACCATTAAAGAATCTTTACACAACTCTGACTATACGACTAAAGTTCATGGGTGATTCTCGTGAAACCTGAACAGAAAATTTTCTGGTCTTATTTTACTCCAAAAACAAAAGATACGTATAAGAAATTAGATTTTTTATAAAGAAAACGAAGCCTACTTTTAGGGACATTATTTTTAATGACAGTTATGCACATTTAACTCCTAAATTCTCATTACCGCAATGCAAAGAAATTATATTTCATATAAATTGTGAAGTATTCTTGCATCATAGTTGTACTCTCTTTGTACTGCCTTTCATTTTCGCTGATTTTAATACAAATTTAAAAATCATTGTACAACAGCATCTTATTTACTGTATACAGTAAAAACATGGGAGTAGGCAAAGTAAATTACGGTAAAGTGTCACAATGCAAAAAATCTTAATGGTCATAATTGTAGGCTTTTTTTGTGGGGGGGGATTTTTCCCCTTTTTCTCCCAATTTGGAATGCCCAATTCCCAATGCGCTCTAAGTCCTCGTGGTCGCATAGTGATTCGCCTCAGTCCGGGTGGCAGAGGACGAATCCCAGTTGCCTCCGCGTCTGAGAGAGTCAACCCGCGCATCTTATCACGTGGCTTGTTGAGCACATTGCCACGGAGACATAGCGCGTGTGGAGGCTTCACGCCATCCACCGCGGCAACCACGCTCAATTCACCATGCGCCCCACCGAGAACAAACCACATTATAGCAACCATGAGGAGGTTACCCCATGTGACTCTACCCTCCCTAGCAACCGGGCCAATTTGGTTGCTTACGAGACCTGGCTGGAGTCACTCAGCACACCCTGGGATTCGAACTAGCGAACTAGTGAACTCCAGGGGTGGTAGCCAGCGTATTTTACCACTGAGCTACCCAGGCCCCCATAATTGTAGGCTTTAATTTCTTCATGCAAAATAATTGCATAATCAGTTTTTTTTAATTGATTTGGGGTTAAAAATGACCAGGACATTTTCTTGACCTGTTTCGTGAGAATCGCCCTCAAACTGACCAAAAAACAAAACAAAACAAAACAAAAAAACACCCGTAGTCCACATGACTCGGTCACTATATTTGGTGTCTTCTAAAACCATACAGTAGCTTTGTGTAAGGAATATACCAAAATTAAAGTCGAAATACTTGGATAATATTCACCTTCTGCGAATTTACTGGTTTGGTTTCCACACATGCGAAACTATCAGTGAATAATGACTTAAATTTCTGTCTTTTACCTCATACAAAGCTGTTGTATAGCTTCAGAAGACTTGGAATATAGTGTACAAGTCATATGAGCTATTTTTCTGGTGCTTTAATGGGTGTTTTTTGTCCTTGTTGGAGCTTTTATGGTAAGAATTGCACACACATTTAAAAAAAAACTCCTTTTCTGTTCTATAAGAGTTTGGAATGACGTGAGGTTGAGTAAATCAAGACAGAATTTGTATGTTTTAGTGAACTGTTCCTTTAATACGCCATCTTTTTTTGGTTGCGTTATTGCCATTTTGTACTTTTCTCTCTTTTTATCATAATTAAATTGGATGTGAGAATTCCGACAGTGAGCCGTTGTCCAATAAGCCCTGAATCCTTCACACGAGAGCGGAACCAGCGTGTTATAAAGCTTCCCATTCTCTCCGAGGTCTTCAACACCAGGCTCTCCATGTCTGTGGTGGGTCAACCTTTTGACTTTGAAAGGCCACTGGGGGGTTCTCTCCTCTCCCTACTGTTTTTGGAAATTTGATATTCACCCTGAGAACATCCCATTGTGACCCGCCTGGCCAGCATCGGAATGCCATTGTTTCAAGTCGAAACTCTCCTCTGCTTGGGTTTTCCCTCTTTACCAAGCCTCCATTGAAACACTGAGCTTCCCTCTGCCTTTAAACCAACTGACGGTGAATATGTTTAGTCAGGCTATTCAAGCGAGGACAATGCTTGCAGACAAAAGACTTTCCTTTTAAGAAAATAGGGTCTCTTCTGGAGAGAAAAAGGTCTTTAACCAATTTTTTGGTCTTCGACACCTCTCTTGTTTTCTTGTTCTACCTCTTTTTCTCAGTTTTTCTCTCAATATTGTGATATACACGAAGCTTAAAGTGACGTTATTTGTGCCCGCAGAGTTTTTTGTAAATAACCTGTATATTATGGATCAGTTATTAACAATAAATATGTTGTAAATAATGCACTTTTCCTATGCTTTGCTTGACTTTACTGCAAAATCCCAGCATGTTTTCTCAAAGGGTAACCTCTGCAAAGTTGCTGTCATTTCATTAAATATTTCTTCTCTGAAATGTGCCGTTCTTCCCCAGAGAAACCTAAATTAGCATGGTCTCCACTCTCTATATCAAGGACTACTGTTACTTGAAGTTTTAAAATGATGACAGGGATTGTTTTAAAAGCAGTTGCTGTATGATTACATCCATTTTTGTTTGATTAGGGGGCACCGGGTTTGAGAGATTGCCTGAGAAATTCCGTCTTTATGTTTATCCTGAACTAATCTTAAACAGTGGGAAAATAGTTTCGAAAAAGACTGCAAGACAGAGAGAGAGAGAGAGAGAGAAAATCTGAAGTCAAATGAGGTGATTGTTTGTGAAATGCTCTACTACAAATCTCCCATGGTTTGGAAGGGCTGTGAGACCGCTGGGTTGGGTGGTGAAGTCCCGAGAGTAATTCTGAGGAATTGATTGTGATTTCTTCAGTATTCTTTATGTAAATCACTGCTTATTGGTAATGGAACTCGATTTATGATGTAAAGATACATTTTGAACATGCAGTGGGAATAGTCATATTGTATTCAAACCACATACAGTTTCCAAACCTCTATATTTCAAGAGGAAAATTTTAATACGCACACAAACATGAAACATTTGCATGATTTTTTGGTTGTACATCAAGTTTCGACTCAACAGAGTACCATATTTATTTATCATACAAAAGTGTCCTTAAAGTCAAACATTAGAATTAACTGCACAACTTGCAAATATAATTGTCTGTCATAAATAAGTTCATAAATGAGACGTTTATATTTGCTTTGTAACACATCTCACTTCTTCGCTCTAGTCGAGTGCAACGGAGGAGTCTTTGGTGCCACGGTGATTCTGATTCCCAAGAGTGACGCACCGTCTAAGAGACGGAATCTTTAACAGGAAACGCAGTCTGAAAAATGTCCTAGTGCAGTTCGGACGAAGGTGCATTTTCTTTGGCCGGCACTGCACATTCTTGCTCTTGTTTTTCCAATATACTGGAGCTGCAGTGAGACAGTTTTCCCATTTGGAGATGGCTGCGAAGCTCTGCTTTTACTATTGTTGACTGTTATTGTAAGACTGCTTCTAACCTTCTTTTTTAGTTGTGTTTATAGTATTTCACAAACAATAAATTTTTATTTATTTCAGATATCTTTTCATAATTTGCAACATGGGGAAAACTTTGCACATAACTTGCAAACATACTTGTCTTTAGCATAAACAAGTTTATAACAGATGTGTTCTTATGAAGTGTAAATTAGTTTTTATCCTTTTTAGAAAGCTCAAATTTGGTATAATTGATGATTGATGGTGAACTATGTATATCAATTATTAAAAGGCCTGCCCATTTTTTCAGCCATCTTGGTTCCGGATTTTTATATATATATATATATATATATATATATATATATATATATATATATATAAAATCCTTAATAAAAGTTATAAGCCATAAACCAAACCAACCAACTCCGAAGTGAATAACAATATTATAAGCTTTGATTTAAAGCAAAAAAATATTTGAAAAAGGTACAAGACTGTGTACTTAACATCCTTAATGAGGGAATGAACTACGACCCTATGTAGAATTTGCGAATGATGTAATTGAATTAAAAATTATGAAAATATATACTATAAAACATATGTACAAATATATCAGTAGTTTGAGTGTAGGAAGAGCAACTCAATTCCATCATTCACAGTGTGTCATGGGAGTGGGTGGATGCTGCAGAGCACTTTTGGCGCACTTTGTTTGCCACGACACTCTGATTGGTGGATCTTTCTCTGCAGGATCATAGGTAATGTAGTTCTTCACTAGAAATTCTGCTATAAAATGCATTTTTTCAAAATGAAGTAGAATTAGACTGATGGTGTCAACAGAAACGTATACCATTACCATCGATTAACAACCTCAGAGCTCACGGTCGTTCTGTCTTTGAAGGTTTATAAGTTATTGTCAAATATCAATTACTAGAAAATGAATGGAATTTCTACTTCCGGAACCAGACTGTTGCGCTATATTACCACTCAAAAGTTTGGACACCTATTCATTCTTTATTACTACTATTTATCGACATTTTAGAATAATAGTAACGTCAATAAAACTTTGAAATAACACAAATGGAAGTATGGGAATGATGTTGTGAACAAACAAAAGTTGTCACTGCGCTCTCCCAGCAAGTTCAAGTGCTGAGAAGGTCTGCAATCTGAAAAATGTCTCTAGACAAGGTCCCTTTATTGTTTTACAAAATGGGATAAAATACAAACGTTTCGGCCCAAATCTTTCCTCAATTATGTTGTGACCATAAAAAAGTACTTAATAAAAACTTTTTTTCCAAATTAAAATGTTACTTTTGTAAAGTAACTTATACAGAGGCAAAATGTATATTTGTCTTTAAAAATTAAAATGTTATTGTGCAATCTGCTTGCATCCACGATTTAGCCATTTTGCAAGTGCCTTTGCAATGTGAAGCAAGCACGACAGCACCCCACCTCTTTAAACATGCGATATTCTCATATGTTTAAGATGGCGATCGCTTTGCCATTCCCCAGCATGTGCGTTTGCCAGAGCGTGACCACATGGTTTAGTCCTCACATACATGTTAATATGCAACACAAGTGGCTCTAAAATTGCAGGCCTTTGAGAGCTCTGACAGTCTGAGCATTCATTCAGTCCCAAAGCAGGTTTTCCTATTCATCTCCCCACACAGAGGAACACCATGGTGGGACTGCTGGAGAACGAGAGAGTGGAGGAGGAGGGGTATCTAAGCCCAACTTGGCGTTAAGAAAGAGATTCGGCAATTGGTGTGCAAATGGCAGAGTCTCCCAGAGCCCAGTGATCCCCAAGGAGCCCAACGGTGGAGGGACACTGGCTTGGGTCTGAATTTTTCATAGGTCAGCCTTCACAATACACACTTAAATAGCTGGGCAGAGCCGATGGAAATCAGCATAGACTGAGAAAGAGAAGGGAAAAATCCACCCCCACTGCTCAAACAATGGGAATAAACAAAGATTTTGGTATCTTTTTAAGGAGAGCTAATCCAAAAGCAGGCTGCTTGAAAAGAATGAGTCTTTTTCTCAGTGCTACTCCTTTTTTTCCAAGATAAGATGGGGAAAGGGGGATGGAGAGGATCTCTTGTGCTCTGAATGCTTCGGAATCTTTATATTATTCTTGTTTTTCCCCCCATTAGGGTGGTCTCGCCCCAGGTTGCCTGAAACTTCTCTTTGTTTGAGATGTGTGGGCCAAGTAACCAAGTGGCATGGGCCAGTCCAGGCTGCTTGGATTCACTTAACGCTTCTATTATCTCTAATGGTTTTGGATGAGTTGTAAAGACTTCCCTTGTGCCTTATCTGCAGCCCAGAATGGTTGGGAGGGGCAACCCGCAAGATGTAATTGTTTGATTGTTACATAAAGTCCTCAATCAATGTAACAACAATAAATATCATTGAAGACGTAATGGATGATGTAAGAAACATTTAATTTTGCTTTAAGTGCATGCAAAGTGGGCTTCCAATTTAATTAGCAGGTAAAAGACCATCCGTATCAGTGCTTCTCAGCTGGCTTTGCTTCAATACCCAGATTGTACATTGGAAGGAAAGTACCAAAATTGTTTGTCATACAATTTTTTTTTTTATTGGTTTCTAAATGTCTCGTTGTAAATGTCAAAGGTTTCATGCTCTCGGCAACCAATAAAAATCATGTTTATTGTTTGGCTACTAAGTGGCAGATGGATTTGCACCAAAATACAGTAGAGTTGGACTTTTGACTTCAACAAGAAAAGATATGGGAAGCATTGACAAGCTTATAGTTAGTTGACATGTCCTATGGTGTGAAATGCAAATAACGCTGTTGAAGTGATTTGGCCACTTCGTGAACTGAAGCACATAGCCGCACAACTGTGCTCAATACCCAGCTGGAAACCACTGCCATTGGGCACAGGAGTTCATTGGTGTGATGTTGTGCTGGTCAACAGCAATACAACAGTTGCAAGACTGGGATCATATTATCATAGTCTTGTTCCCGGCATAAAATGGCAGGATCCAACCTATACTGTGAATGCAGAAGAAACCGCTCTGCAGGGTTTAACCAGCATGCATGCCTCGCAAATACGCATAAGGTCTTTTTTCCATATTGTGACATGGCAGGCTTCTTGCACGTCAACAACAATAGTAAAAACAGGCATCGAAGTTACCTGCGATATGCCACAACTCGTTCCCGGCTCATCGATGGCAGGGGAAGCAAGATGGCCGCTCACGGAATCACAGATTTAGGCCTTTCCTGGGCCTTCTTTAGAGCAGTAGAAAGCACTGCGTACGCCTTAAATCCCCATTTTGCGACATGTCATGCTCTCGTTCCCGGCTCACAACGATGGGGAAAGCGAGAAGCGAATTCCTGACAGATTTAGCCAGGGATGTCACTCCACAGACTTGGCACCGCCCATAGACCTGCCAATTTCCTGGGCAGAGACCTTGGTGGACGAAGTGCCAATTAGTGGCGTGGTGCATTTAACAAACAGTGCCAAAGACCTGAACTCTCATTGAACAGGGAGAACGTCTTACATTTCATACGTCAGCTACTGACACAGCGTCAAAGTGACCAAATTGAAAGGGAACTATTGTAAACCACATTTTACTAATTCATTTAGAATGATTATGCATGCAATTTTTATGACTGTATTTTGGATAGTTGGTTTTGTTAAAGTAATGAATACAACTAACCATGGTTTTATTATAGTAATACTGACTGTGATTGAGACCATGACTGTTTTAACCATGGTTAATCTTGAGGTTACTATGGTTTTTCTACAAACACCATGTTAACTGTAGTAAACCCTTTTCATAAGGGTTAAACATGGTTAATAGTTGAACTATGGTTTTTGTAGTATAGTAACCAAAGAATTATGATTTTTATTACTGTAGTTTTTGTTTTCTGTATTAATACTATGGTTTGGCTATGAATATCATGCTTGAAATATGGTTCCTGCAGTAAAATCATGTTAAATTTTGTGGTTATGGTTTCTCTTGAAATACTATAATTGAGCTATGGTTACTGTAGTAAAACCATGCTTAATTTATTATGAGAGAACCCAAAATAATTGCGAGGGTATGCAAAACTATTTCAGATAATAAATTCCCTCCCTGTCCTTTAAGGGGTTTTGTACATTTTAATTTAGAGGCAGCACAGAATATTTGTAGTTTTAAAAACTAATTTGTCGCATGGCACGACCATTTAAAATGAGCTACCAAGGGCAAAAGGTGTTTAAAATAAACATGTTTCCTTATACATTAAGAGATACATGTTATTCTAAAATATTGGCATAGATTAAAAAAAGAACATGGACATGTTATGCATTAACTACCCCAATTGATTAGTTGCATTTTATCATTTTCGTAACCCTATCAGATCAGCTCTGCGACACATTTTTGGGTTTCGAACCCATCAGTTGAGAACCACAAATCCAGAACATATGGATGTGTATTGGTTGCACCCCCTTCCCCTTTTTGAGTTTGACTTGTGGCTCTTGGTCGGTTGCCGTACCTATGACTCAACATGGGTTTGGGATTCAGGGGTGGAAACATCAAAACGTATTTTTCTTTTTTGCCTCTTTTTCACTGCCTTTCCCTCCAATTTCTCAAAGCCCCCCACCTTTAGCTGCTGGCTGAACCCTCGTTGTCTTCCAGAGAAGGCCTCAGCATGTCAGGATTGGGGGTTTCGGGGGGTTTGTGATAGACTGAAGAAAGCAGCTGTGCTGACGACCCACTGAGCATCCCCCCCCCCCCCCATCACACCAAGCCTAGGCCTCCCACCGGTTTCCTCCGCCAGGCAGACGCTGACTCCTCCAGCAGCCCTTCGCTGTAACCCGAGCCTCATTTCAGCTCCCTCAGCCTTGATTAGTGCAGGAAAAACTAAGCAGTTATACGCCATTTGGACAGAATCTATGCGTTCAGTGCCTCAACTACTCCAAGATGCATCTATACACAGAAGGGGCAAATACTGTAGTTATTATGTCTAGCTTTGGTGAGAAGTTGCTGTGGAGGTGAAAACCTTTAGCAAGTGGTAAAATGCATAATGAAACTCTTAAATCGGTTTGGAAAAGACACATTAGTTATTGTAAAATACCTGATGTGTATACACACTGCGACAAAAGGTTGAAAGTTCTACTGAAATCAGTCTGTACTTGCCGAAATTCTAACCACTGCTCCCAATGGCCAAATTTAAAAATGTTGTTGAGGTGAAATGTCCACAGGGTGGCGCCAAAAGTGAGTTTAGTGGTAAACAGCGTAATACAGTCAACAGGGGTGTATATTTTATCAACCCAACCCTAAGCCTAACCACCAGTGGAGTTAAAACGTAATATTAGAGTGAAAATGCAACCTTCGAATCACGATCCCCATTATTTATGTGAACATGATTTATTGGTTCCCACGAGACCAGAACCCAAGTCACAGTGTGTTGCTTCAGCAATCGCCATCAGCAGCACCACAGGGAAGGTAAACGTGTTTAAATTAATGCAAAAATGTTTGAAGGGGGATGCTGCATGTCAGTAATTCGGCAGAATGGGGTCTATTTCAGGGTGCATGAAATTTCGGAAGCAGCATGTCAAATTTCCTTGCGATCTTGTTGGTGAGCACATATCAACTGACATATCAATTAACATGTTCTGAAGAAAATGTGAGTGGTTCTTGCCCAAGCAAAACTTACCACCATGTTGCAAGTGGGTTCTGGGTGTTTGCTTGGTGGTTGTTTACTGGCCCAAGCGAAAAGAGTGCACCTCCAAGTGTTTATGATATTCTGGACTCTAGATATGACTTGGGTCCCTCCTTCAATGCAATTTTGCAAGGTAAAATTGTAAGTCTGGTCGCTTATAAAAGTTACTAGTCTAACTGTTTGTTCAGACCTCCAAACGTAACTTTGAGCAGTAGTAATAGTGATGCTTGTCTTTCGACTCTGTAATCTCATGTTGAGTGAAACTTGTAGCTGCGCCACTACAGAAAGATCTAGCGCAGTGCAAACAGTCCATTTGTCTGCCGCTCAGATAAACCCCAGCAGAGAGGTGCATGATGATTAATTAATCAGTGAACTGGCAGTCTTGACTGAATAATTCATCCCTCACCCTGTCTGTAATTTCTTCATATCCATATTAGATTCCGGATCTAACAGGGAGCGTGGAGCTCAGCAGTGAGGTTACCTGCTTCCGTAGCCTCTGTCATTCACATGTTTAATGAGATGACAGACTAAAAAGTATCTGATTCACCTTCTAAAACAATTAACCCAAACCTTTACAAATTACCTCTATTGATGCATTGCCTGACATAACAAACATGCATGGGAAACTGTCTTAATTACTGGTAATTATCTTTCTCAGCTAATTAATGGTTACCCCATGGGGTCACTCATTAGAGGTGGTGTGTTTTGCACTGGTGCAAGGCTTTACATTACAATAGAATTCCTTTGTAGGCCTATACAGGCTCTCTGCTGAAGCCCTTCTCTACAAGGTGACTTTGGGCAGGTAGGTTACCTGATAAGGAGGCAGGAGAGAGAGACCCAAGGCTGAAACTAGAGCTGTTATGGAGCAAGAAAAATGTTTCCGCTGCTGGGGAAGTGACACTGCGAGTGAGAGATATCAGATCAAAAGAAATTATATTGGGCAGTCCTTTTATAAACTGTTAAACTGTGAGTTCCTCCTCCCATGCTGAATTTCCATGCTGGTTTACTGTATGTTGGTTTAATTCTGGTTTAGCCATCTAAAACCCAACATAGTCAAGATAGTGACTAGCTATCTTGTTTTTTTTTTCTGCAGGGTTTATTTCAACAGACTTGTTAAAATTAACACAGGGCTTCTTGGCATCCTATCAAGTCTGCAAGCTTAGAAGGGATCATATTGTGGTGGGGTAGTGGTCAATCAACGTTGGATTCCCTCTCTTTCTCTTCCAATGAGAGTACTTGTGTTTGTCGTGTAGGCACTCTTGACGTTCCTTGTGTAATTAGACTATTAGCTGTGCTCATGTTTCGGGGTCACGGCTCCATTGAAGAGCAGCCCATCGTCTTGGCTGTCGCTGTCTGAGGTCCTTGATGTTTGTGTTGTCCCATCATTTAGCAATCCGTTTAAACGCAGACAGCAGTGACAGCATTTAATCCACTGGCACCAACACAGGGTGTTGATAGAAATCACAGAGCTGCACTGTTACATCTTTTTTTTCCCTGTGATTTCAAACTATGCATTTAACACTTTTAGACCCAAACAATGGCACCAAAAAGAGTTCGGACACTTTACTGAAATTAATTTCAGAATGTAGTCTGGGTGATATAGTATGGTTTGCAATGATGAGGGCATGTAACATGTGATGTTGAATTTGCACCAAAATACGGTAGAGTTTGATAGGACTTAGTTTGACCTTTCACTTCAACGACAATGAAGAATATGGCATGCGTTTCCCTATAAAAGTTAATAGGCATTTATTGTGCTGCCTTTACTATAGTTAGTTGCATTTTATTATTTGTGTCATTCATAAAAATGAGAAATCTTTTAAAAATCTAGTTTAAAACACGTCAAGTTTGTAGAAATGTCATCTTTGTGCCCATATTGGTTTCATACATTTTTGAAAAACTTTTATCGCATTTTCTACAAAAATTAATGACTTTAAAAATGTCATGTGGTATAACCATCAAGAAAAATGTATAAAAATACTTTCCTTGCTCCTCGAATACATATGTGTACACAACTTAATCATTAATGTTTTCAAAAAAATGTTTAAGGTAAAACTTTTTTTCTTTTTTTACAAATATCATGAATTTTTGAGTCAAGAATATTGAGAAGTTTTCTCAGGGTTGCTCCATATGACCTGAACAAAATACTGGATATATGTACACTACTGGTCAAAAGATTTGAAACACTTGACTGAAATGTTTCTCATGATCTTAAAAATCTTTTGATCTGAAGGCGTATGCTTAAATGTTTGAAATTAGTTTTGTAGACAAAAATATAATTGTGCCACCATATTAATTTATTTCATTATAAAACTAAAATTTAATTAAAAATAAATAAATAAAAAAAAGGTTTTGAAATTGATGACTTGGACCAAATAATATAGAAAAGCAGCCAATAAGTGCCCAACATAGATGGGAACTCCTTCAATACTGTTTAAAAAGCATCCCAGGGTGATACCTCAAGAAGTTGGTTGAGAAAATGTCAAGAGTACATGTCTGCAAATTCTAGACAAAGGGTGACTACTTTGAAGATGCTAAAATATAACACGGTTTTGATTTATT
The DNA here is from genome assembly GCF_019703515.2 of Myxocyprinus asiaticus. NCBI lineage: Eukaryota > Metazoa > Chordata > Actinopteri > Cypriniformes > Catostomidae > Myxocyprinus > Myxocyprinus asiaticus. Next base: position 34,039,385 of record NC_059386.1, on the reverse strand, counting down.
TTGGATTTTGTTTAGTCACAACATAATTCCCATAGTTCCATTTATGTTATTCCATAGTTTTGATGACTTTACTATTATTCTTAAATGTGAAAAAAAATTATAATAAAGAATGAGTAAGTGTTTCAAAACTTTTGACCGGTAGTGTGCGTGTGTATATATATATATATATATATATATATATATATATATATATATATATATATATAAATAATAATAAAAGATTATTCTGCAATATTCATGCCAACATTTCTTTTTCAAGAATTTCAGCTTGTAATAAGATTTTTGTTTATTTTTCTACTGTTTCTGGACAATGACTTTAAACTCAGTAATTTTAAACATGTTCGTCATAGTACAGGTGTATTCAAGTAATGGTTTTGTGTGAACTGCATTTATGTATTTTTGAATAACTTAAAAGATCCAGACAAAAAATGAGCATCACGTCATCGATACATATGCATTTAGCATTATTTTTCCCAACAGAACAGGTACCTGTTTTTGGGTCATGAACTATTGCTGTACAATTTGAGAGGCACCAAATAAAAAAAAAAATTTAAATAAAAAATAAACCACAGAAAAATGGTGTCCGTTGGAATAAACTCTGTATCTGAACAGATAATCTCTCCACTTTCTCGCTCTGGACTTCCCAAGCTGTATTTTTCTTTCCCCATTTTACCCAAAGCCAAATCTCTCAGAAATAATTCAAGTGGCACAATACACCACGTTTGAAAAGATTACCTCTTCTAAAATAGCTGCATGATACCATTTAGCGCACGATTCTCCACGGGACGCTAATGAGCTCCAATCTGGAGTAAATCCCAAACGACCAGCCAGAATTGACAGCCAGCCCTGGGGCTCTGGGTGCACTGCTGTTGTACGCTTCAGACGCGGGGAACCGCGAGGCCCCCACCATCCACTGCTGTCTGTGGCACCCAGGAAACAGTGCACAATGGAACCATCAAAACCTGCCAAGCCGTAAGGGGGCTGAGGGAATTGCGATGATTTTTGTACTCCCAAAGGGAATACGTTTCTTGTTCCAACCCTATTAAAATAGACATAATAAATAAACAAACAAAGTGATAAAACCGTGGCGTTATCATGGCGTGCATCCGAATGGCCGAGGTTTCTTCACAGTTTTTTTTTGGAGCAATTTAATGGGAGCAATCAAGCGCAGTCAATTAAACGAAAAAGCAAACAAATTGGGTGAGAGCACATTTTATGTGATGTCCTGCGGCAACGGGGATTGAAGGGCGCAGAGGAAGAGACATATTTTTCTGTTAAGTAATGCAGTCTGGGGGTGTGAAACTCCTCTCAGCAGTGGGTAAATTAATTTGCTCTCTGTGGCGGGGGACACATTCATTATAGAAGCATAAAACGGGAATTTTTATGCAAATGAATAGGCATTACGTCAAAATGCATTCCCACACGTGCAACTAGACCTAACAGACCTTTTTCAGAGTAGCGCCATATTTGATTTTTGGTTGGAAAGAAATCGAGCCTGTCAGGGATAGACTTGCAGTCTATAAAGGTCCTAGATTATATCCGATTCTCACAACTCTTTTATGGTTTTATGGTGGTTTTGTCTAATGAAAATCTTTTGGACACCTGAACGATCAACACCAATATAAACAACAGCACAACCCTTTGAAGAGACGGTAGTGTAAGTCTATCCCTCACAGCCTATGAATTTTAGACTCGATTGATTGTTTTAAAATGTTCACAAAAATGAGAATGTGTCTCTCATAGTTGAGGTACAAGTACATGGACATTACATTAAAATGCATGGCCACATTGCAAGGCCTTTCAACACGTGCAGGAATTGAATTATACTGTAGATATCTACAATGCAAAATGCTAATTCTTGATCAGTAAATACATTTGCACTAGTAAAAATGTTCATTCTTAACATTCAAAAAATGAAAAATTACTTCAAAAATGGAATTTCAACTAGTAAAAAGCATAATTCTTGATATCTGTCACTGCATTTTTACTAGAAGAATTTCACAATGAAATTCACAATGTCGTTTACTACTGTTCAAAACACAATTACAGATATCTATAATTAATTTCTTACTAGTTTATATTCCAATTTCACATATCAGCTATGTACTCCTTTGAAGTAAAAACGATCATTTTGGATGTCAATAATGACATTACTAATGCTAATGTCCATTCCTGATATCAACAAGGGAATGCACATTTTTTAAACATGTAAATATACTGTATTTCAACATGTTACATGTGGTACTTAATGTACATGTAAATATCTTAAAAGGCTTTCTTATTGTTGCAATATCTAGATATCTAAAATTAACATTGCTACTAGTGAGAACCAATAACCAGCTGATATTAAAAATGAGCATTTTTACTAGTTATATTTTAATTGTTGACTTCAAGAATGGATATTTGCACTAGTAACAATGTAATTACTGGTGTTAAAAATTATAAGGTTTTTACTAGTATGTGAACTGGAATTTCCACTACTAAGAAATTAATTATAGATAGCTGTAATTGAGTTTTAAATTACAGTGATTGACAGATCATTGTGAAATTCTACTAGGAAATTCAGTAAGAGATATCAAAAATTCTGATTTTTACTAGTTGAAATTCCTTTTTGATATCAAGAATGGGTATTCACATAAGTGATATCATCATTTTTGATATGAAGAAATACAATTTTTACTAGTACATATACCGGTACTAGTTGATATCCAAAATTACGTGTTCACTAGTAGTAGGTCCATTTCTGATAGCAAGAATTAGCATTTTGACTCTTAATAATTGAATTATGGATACCTACTATATAATTCATATCCTGCACATGAGTGAATGTCAAAAGGTCTTGCAATAGGCCACAAGTGCAACTACATCTAAATCTGCCAAATTTTACAGTAGATCGTGGTAACATAGACTCTTTCTAAATGTTAGTGTGTGCCTTTCTCAGGTGAGATACAAATTGTGTTGACATTATGTCAAAATCTCTGGTACATCTTGCAAGAAAAAACTATCACAGCTCAAATTTTACACTTGATTGTTTTAAAATGTTCACAGAAAAGTGAGAGAGTGTGTGTTTCACAGGTGAGGTGGTCATCCTGCGGTTGGTGACAGCCCTACACAGCCCGGCTAATGACCCCTCCTTTGTGGGTGAGTGGGTTGCTATAAGAAACCACACACGCGTTGCAGAAAAACAGCTCTAATTGGTCTATTTATAGTCAGTCCTGGAGAAGCTCTCTTGAGAATAACACAGTAACACGGTAAGCTGCTGGAATCCTTTGAGAATAAGAGCCTTAGGACAAAACTGACAGCCCACACACACTACAACACACTACAGCACAAACAAACAAACTACCAATTTGGCTTTATCATTATTATCAGGATCATATAATTATATTTATTCATTTGATATATGGTACTTCAATATAACCACTTACTCGCCAATAATTCAGGCGGCACAATATGCACTTGAAATCAACATATAAAGGCGCGTGAAGTGGGCGTGTAACATGAGGACATTCAAGTTTGAAAATAAACATAAAATCAACAAATTTACCATGTTTACGTTCTTAATACACATTCCTGGTCTTATGTGAACGATTTATCGGTGCACATTATTCCAAAGAAATTTTTTTTTGGGCTATGTCATTTTTCATTTTCAACTTTCTTTTTCGGTTGACATCACCAATCCCTCTTATCTTTTTGTACCTCGTCTCCTCCAACCCACTGCCTTATTCTACTAAGTAACGCCCACTTTTCACAATGTAATCAATTCCTGATGGATAAAATACCTTTTTTGAATATCTTGTTTCTCAGGAAATACAGCATTTCATGTTGACTTTAAAGGAATAGTCACCTAAAAATTTAAATGCTGACATTATTTACTCACCCTCATGTTGTTCCACATCTGTATGCTGTTATTTTTTCCATATTAGTGAAATTCCATGATAGCTTTGAGTTTTTAAAGAACAATGACACTATTCACACCGGTTCTGACAAATCATTCACTGACAGTCCAATTGTTTTTTTTCCCCGTAGAGCATTCATATTTCTTTTTTCGGACTGTGATGAAAACTGAACAACCAATGAAATAGGTGCTTTTAGTCACGTGTTCCGAGCCGCTGCAGCTACAAAATCCAGAGTGTTTGTGAGTTACTTAGCAAACAGACATTTAATACCTAAAGAAGAACAAATAGGAACCGACATTGAAGATGGACGTGGAGCTGCTCTTGTCTTTGGTTTGGAATTATTTGATAGGAATTATTCGATAAATGCCACAGTGGCAGCAAAAATGCAAAATGGAAGGAGTTATTATGGCAAGGAAAAAAATCAGAATCGGAATTGTGAATTTTGATTAAATATATTTTAAGTAGTCTTGCGATTATGCTTTTTACTAACATTTTCATTAACGATTGCATATCGTGCAGTTGAGGACGGGAAATTTAAATGGAGAAACTTGTACTGGAATAAAACTGCTTTTCGTTAAGCACCACCTATTGTTCGGGAGTGAATTTGCTTTTCGTATAGCCTGAGAAAAATAACCTCGGTCTTGGTTTGAACAGACCTTTTGTAGGCAGTTTGTCTCATAAATTTGTCTCGGATTAGGTGATAATAGGCATTTATCCTATAACACATCTGTGGGTCATTTAGCTTCATTTTAATATACAATTTGTTTTGTTTAATTTTGTTATCACTGTGCAATACGATTCTATTCATTAACATTAGTAAATGCATTCCTATATATTTACTGTGCATTTTCACATTGAGAATAAATAGGTTCATCCAAAAGCTGAAAAATGTTGCTTTCATAGGCTTTACATGGAGTTACGATGAAAATAAGGTGCATTTTGACCTGTTCTGAGACCAGTGAAGACAGACAGCACACTGGAGGTTAAGTCATTCACTAAATAGGGAGCAAGGGAGCATCCGAAAACTTTCTATGCAGCTAAGTGCATTCAATCCTAAAATCCAACCAAAAGTTCAGTTTCAGGCTGCAGATGATGTTTGGACCACTCAACATGTTTGGCAGGCATGGGACAGTGGTACAGTTGAAGTCAGACGTTTACATACACCTTAACCAAATACATTTAAACTCAGTTTTTCACAAGTCCTGACATTTATTCATAGAAGAAAACATTCCCTGTCTTAGGTCAGTTAGGATCACTACTTTCTTTTAAGAATGTGAAATGTCAGAATAATTGTAGACAGAATTATTTATCTCAGCTTTTATTTCTTTCATCATATTCACAGTGGGTAAGAAGCTTACATACACTTTGTTAGTATTTGGTTGCATTACCTTTAAACTGTTTAACTTGGGTCAAATGTTTTTGGTAGCCTTTCACAAGCTTCTCACAATAAGTTGCTGGAATTTTGGCCCATTCCTCCAGACAGAACTGGTGTAACTGAGTCAGTTTTTTAGGCTTCCTTGCTTGCACACGCTTTTTCAGTTCTGCCCACAAATTTTCTGTTGGATTGAGGTCAGGGCTTTGTGATGGCCACTCCAATACCTTGACTTTGTTGTCCTTAAGCCATTTTGCCACAACTTTGGAGGTATGCTTGGGATAATTGTCCATTTTGAAGACTCATTTGCGAACAAGCTTTAACTTCATGGCTGATGTCTTGAGATGTTGCTTCAATATATCAACACAATTTTCATTCCTCATGATGCCATCTATTTTGTGAAGTGCACTAGTCCCTCCTGCAGCAAAGCACCCCCACAACATGATGCTGCCACCCCCATGCTTCACGGCTGGGATGGTGTTCTTCGGCTTACAAGCCTCACCCTTTTTCCTCCAAACATAACGATGGTCATTATGGCCAAACAGTTCAATTTTTGTTTCATTAGACCAGAGGACAATTCTCCAAAAAGTAAGATCTTTGTCCCCATGTGCACTTGCAAACTGTAGTCTGGCTTTTGTATGGTGGTTTTGGAGCATTGGCTTCTTCCTTGCTGAGCAGCCTTTCAGGTTATATCGATATTTTTTTGTTATTTGATACTGATATTTATGTTATGTCTCGTTTTACTGTGGATATAGATACTTGTCTACCTGTTTCCTCCAGCATCTTCACAAGGTCCTTTGCTGTTGTTCTGGGATTGATTTGCACTTTTCGCACCAACCGACATTCATCTCTAGGAGATAGAAAGCGTCTCCTTCCTGAGCGGTATGATGGCTGCGTGGCCCATGGTGTTTATACTTGTGTACTATTGTTTGTACAGATGAACGTGGTACCTTCAGGCATTTGGAAATTGCTCCCAAGGATGAACCAGACTTGTGGAGGTCCACGATTTTTTTTTCTGAGGTCTTGGCTGATTTCTTTTGATTTTCCCATGATGTCAAGCAAAGAGGCACTGAGTTTGAAGATAGGCCTTAAAATACATCCACAGGTACAACTCCAATTGACTCCAATTTGCCAATTAGCCTGTCAGAAGCCAATTGGCTAATTGCCTAAAGGCTTTACATTATTTTCTGGAATTTTCCAAGTTGCTTAAAGGCACAATTAACTTAGTGAATGTAAACTTCTGACCCACTGGAATTGTGATATAGTCAGTTAAAAGTGAAACAATCCGTCTGTAAACAATTCTTGGAAAAATTACTCATGTCATGCACAAAGTAGATGTCCTAAACGACTTGACAAAATTATAATTTGCTAATATGAAATCTGTGGAGTGGTTAATAAATGAGTTTTAATGACTTCAACCTAAGTGTATGTAAACTTCTGACTTCAACTGTAATCAGTACATAGATTCAGAATTGTATAATGCTACATTTTATTTGGATTGGATGATGCTTATAATTAGAATTATTTATTAATCTTTACAGAAAATCAGCTGTAATGTCTTTAACATCTCAAAAACATGAATAATCAACACTCCTGGAAACATAATAAACAATTTGATGAAAAAAATCTGACTTTCTATAGCTTGGTATTATTTACAATTTCACAACTTAGTCCTGCTGTCCACATATGTGAACATTATTTTTTAGGAAATCTATTTGCACTAGAAATTTTTATTTTTTTGCTTGTTTATGAGGTGCTACTAGTTACAAATCAAAAAGGGAAATGGAAAATGCACACAGCAGTCACGCTCGGGTCTCAGGAGGTTGTTCACTGAAAAGCTTCCCCTCTGCTGCAGTTCTCAAATGTTACGCTCCATTTTGCATATTCAAACTCGCTGTCATGATCGGTCGCATGATTCGCAAAAACTGTGAAATATATACAGCATTTTTTTAATCTGATCAATGAATGAGAATTGAAGGCTACAGCAAAGGGGAAGATTATCAGTGAATAACAACTCTTTTAGTCTTAAAGCTATCGTATAGCTTCAGAAAACTTTGAATATAGTGCACAAATCACATGGATGACTCTTGTGGTGCTTTATTGGAGGTTGACAGAGGTGGAAGTACTTTTCAATATATTCCCTCTTGGTTTAATTTATTAAATATGGAGCTCTGAAACATTGTCATTAAAGAAAATGTGCCATATCACAGTGCTCTAGTCGATAGGTGTAAAGTGATGAGGTCATCCTCAAAGCTCTAAAATACTGAGAGTGATGCACGACCGTCTTGTGTTCAGTGGCAGTCATAAGACAGCGAGTGGTGACTGGCATCAGGATGAGATTGCGCTCTCAGAATAGACTCTTGCGCGGTTCGCCGGGTGTTCTAGTTGGCTGCACTGGCGGGCTATGATGCAATGCTCCGAATTAATCACAAACAGTCCTTCTCCCTCGCTATACCCTTGATACTAACTCACACTCCTTCATGGTCTCTCATTTTGATTGTGCTCAGTCCGTTAGATAAAATGAACAGGGCGAGAGCACGGAGCACCAGCCCCCCTGTATGACCGTGAAATGAACACCCCGTTAACTCGCTTGCTCGCTGTCCTCATGCAACATAAATATCCAGTGTACATCATGCACATAAGTACACCCAAAACATTGGTGATGCACATGCCTCAAATTTCTTCCACAGGGACTAAAGTTACCGAAATAAAGCTGACCCGAGTGGCACCAATGAGCTCACACTCGTCAAAACCAAAACGCCCCTTGCTGGACATGGGAACTTTGGAGGGTAAATAGCGCCGAGTTGTTGCCAGTTATTCGAAAACCAATTTTGAAAGTTATTTAGCCTAGAAACAACGAATAAAGGATAATAGCTACTAGGGATAAAATTGTTGCATTAAAAGCTTTATATTTTAATTCAAATAAATAGTAAAACATTTTTAATGTTTATTTTACATTTTATAGTAAGATTAAATTATATATTTTTTTAAAAAAATAAAACAAGCTTTTGCAATTATGGCATTAAAATCTTTATAATTTGATTAAAAGAAAAAAAATATGTTTATTATACGTTTTATAGTAACATTTTATTGTAGAAGTAAAACAAGCTGTAATTTTTTTTTTATAATTATTATTATTATTTTTTTTTAAGAAATAATAAAATGTCTTATTCCTTGAAGTAAAAACAATAAAACTATACACTTATTTTGGTATTTTATGTTTTTTAGATCTTATTTAAATATGAATGTCTTGATTTCACCACACATTAGTAGGTGTTCTAAGAAGCCACATGTAGTAATTCTGCATTTTATCACAAGTTATGTATTTGGATATATATTTAGACATTATCAAACTATTGTGTATGTTTGTGTGTTGTGTGTTCTGCCTTATGGCTGTGTTAGTCTCACCCATTTATTTCCGTGTGTGTGTACGCGCCCTGCATTGTGGGTGTGTTATGGTCTCACCCCCCTCATTTATGTGTGTGTGTGTGTGTGTGTGTGTATAAGCTGGTTTGGGTGGTTTACGAGGACATTGTTTTAGGTTATAAACTGGTAATTACAAGGGTATTATGCTATAAATGTGGTTTATGAGGACAGTTCTAGTGTCCACATAATTCAAATCGCTTAAAACATACTAAACGATGTTTTATTGAAAATGTAAAAATGCAGAAAGTTTTTTGTGAGGGTTAGGTTTAGAGGTAGGTTTAGGGAATAGAATCTATAGTTTGTACAGTATAAAAATCATTATGTCTGTGGAGAGTCCTCATAATGATAGCCACACCAAAGTGTGTGTGTGTTTGTGTTCTGCATATGGCTGATTTATAGATATTATTTGACAGAATTCATAAAAATTGCTATAAGGTCACCAGCTCTTTTTTTTTTTTTTTTTTTTTTTTTTGAGTAAGTGTTTGTATGTGTATGTGTCTTACACTCTGCATGTTATATAGTCTCACCACTTCATTTCTGTCTGTGTTTGTTCTGCATTGTGGCTGATTTATAAATTGTATTTGACAATTGTTTTTTTGTATTGTTTTTTTTTTTAATCTTTGCCTTTTCCTATGGTCGGTCAATTTTGACCGTTTTAATTAATTAATTAATTTGTTTTTGCTTTTTTAACAACCACTTAGACATTGAATCAAGTCCACATTTTTGTTGTGTGTTCAGATGGCAAGTAGAGGAAAAGTCAAAAGTCTTGTCATGCTCAGATAAAGGAAACCATTTTTATTACATCAGAAAAATTTATTTCGGTTAAAAGTGACCAAACCATTTAGGAAGGTTAATGTTACTTTACGCTTTTTCATCAGAAGTAAAAGTAAAAAAAGTATTTGCAATTATAACATTAATATGTTTATTATTTAATTAAAAGAAAACAATATTAATGTTTATTTTAAATTTAATCATAAGATTTAATAGTAAAAGTACAAGCTTTTGCAATTATAGCATTAAAATGTAATTATGTTAATAATAATAATGTTTATTAATGTTTAATCATAAGATTTGATCATAAAAGTTACACAATGTTGTTTCCATTCTCAATAAGTTATTAATTAGTAGCCTATAATGAACTAACAATAACTGTAACAGTTTTTCAGCATTTATTTATCTTGACTAATGTTAATTTATAAATATTATTTTTCATTGTTAGTTTATAATACATAAACTACATAAATCTATATGTATCAAATAAAAAAAATACATGAAATTAATGTTAACATGTACAACTTTTATTGTTAAAAATGTGTTATTATATGTACAAATTAACCACGATTAACCACTATTGATAAACAATGAAATGTATTGAACTGCCTAGAAAAAAGCCGCGTGATGATACCTAAAATATGTTCCTTTGTGTTCCACTGGAAAAATAACAGCATACAGGTTTGGAGCGACATGACGGTGAGTAAAGTTTTCAATATATTTTTTAATATATTCCATTTTGGTTTAATTTATTAAATATGGAGCTCTCAAACATTGCCATTAAAGAAAATGTGCCATATTCACATACTTTTCCAAGCAATATTCACATTTTCCTTAGAATAATAATAATAAAAAAAGTGTCATTTGCATTAGTCGTTTGTAAATACATGTTTATTTACAGGGCCATACAGTGAGACTGTAAAACAGTGAAGCCCCTTTTGGCAGGCAGATTTAGAAATACAAGAAAAATTATTGGATTTTTCTAGTGTAGTTTACTATATATGTGTTTTTACACAAAATCAGCCAGCATAACACAGTCAGTTTATTGCAAATGTAAACTACTACCTCATATGTTAGTTCATGCCTCATAAAAACAAAAAAAAGTTACTGAGCATTTATACATGCTACTTTGTATATTTGTTTGTTTATAAATGCAAGGTTGTCATAAAACGTCACCACAACGGTTTCCAAATGTGTGTGCGTGCGTGGTCCAAGCCTTTTGTGTATATTTCTCTAGTATTAGCTCATGTCTGGATTTTCACTCAGGCGCTGTGGACGACACACTCACTATTGATTGATGCACTGGTGGGGGCCTCACAGCTGCTGTGGAATTAGTTTTACTTTACATCCAAAAACCTCCTGCTTGTTATTTTCGTATATTGCAGCACACTTTGTTTACTAATGTTGAATGCAGTAACGCAATAAGAAATGTGGAAAAAAAGTAATTGTATTATTTGATTTAGCTCTTTCATAGCTCAGGAAACTTAAAGGAAAATCCAGACTTCAGTACACATTAAGCTCGATCGATAGCATTTGTGGCATTATGTTGATTAAAATTTTTTTTAATTGTTAAATTGCTTGATAACCTTATTTGTGAACAGTTTGATAAAATTTTACAACTTTGTGCTATGATGATGTAACATTTTAAAACCTAACAACCTAAAACGGCAGTAAAATAGACAATTTAAACAATTTTATAAAATTTTTAACAGAAGATTTAATGTAAATGCTTTTATAAAATTATAAGCTTCACATTTCTGCCTTTAAACCCTCCAAAAATTGGCCCCATTCACTTCCATTGTAAGTGCCTCACTGTAACCTCCATTTAAAAAATAAATAAAACAAATTTAAGAAAAGGAGGGACAAGTAAGAATTATTTTCTGTAGTAATCAACAATATGCCACAGTTGCTGTTGATTGATCTTAACTTGAATTGAACCCGGAATATTCCTTTAATGAAGTTATGCATCAACTTTGTCTCAGATTTCTCCTAAAATTTCTACTTTATTTTCTCATCAAATTGTTACAAAACATTGAAAATATTGGCTAACAAAATTAACCTTAACTTTTGCACTTTATTTCCATCCTGTTAGGTTTCATCATATTAATTTTATTGCCATTGCTTAAATGCTTTTTTGTGTCACATATTTCTTCTAAAATTCATTTTGACACAAATGAGACAATTGTTGTCATACAGTTGTCATTCAGTAGTATAGAGCTATAAAATTAATGTGGATACCATAGCTCTGATCATTTGGTCTTTTGAATAATTTGATGAGAAATGTCCAATCAGAAATCTTTTGATTGCTGACTTTGGTATCTTGAAAAATTTTGAGAGCTCTTCTAAAACCCTAGAGGAGAAACATTTGAGATGAACGACGATTCTTTGAAATTCTACTTTTGTGTTCCACAGAAAACATGCCAAAATGCAGATTTGTAATGACATGAGGGTGAGTAAATAATGACAGAATTTTCATTTTTGACTAAATTATTTCTTTAAAGAGATTTAATATGTAATTTTTCTTTTCTACAGGAAGATTGTGAGTCTGGAGCTGAAGTGTGTGGCATCCAGGTCTTCTCAACGGTTGTGACTGAAAGAGGAGCCTGTCTCTCTTTCAGACAAACTGGCTGGTGCAGTATGTTTTCATTGCAGTTAGACAATCTGTTTATGTTAGCCGTCTGACAGCGTAACATGAAGAAGATGGGCAGCCCAGAGTGAGTGTGTGTATTTAGAAAGCAGCAGTGTCCACAGGTCACATCTTGATGGTCGTATATAAGTCCTAAGCTTTACTACTCAAACAGATTTCATTTTCGTAATTCACGGTTTTATTGGATCCATGTCGACCCTGTACCGACCAATTGTGTGCATGAGTGGAATTCAGGTAGAACGAATGGTGATCGGTTAGACTGCCGCAAATGTGTTGGCAGCAGTGGTCCCTTCTTACTGTCTGTGTTGAAAAAACACTCACTGATACATTGCACAGTCATCAGTCAAATCACAAATCTTGTCTGTCACTGGCGAAAGAATATAGGGGGAATCCAGTGACAGATGTGTTGCTATTCAGTGGTTCTTCACTGATTTTGCTTCAGGACCCAGATTTTACATTGTACATCATGCGGTGACCCAAAGCAGTTCCAGAATTGTTTACAAAAATGTCCTTAAAATTGAAATGTATAAATAGTTATAATACCAATATATATATATTTTTAATTTGATTCCCTTTTCTTCCCAATTTGGCATGCCCAATTCCCACTACTTAGTAGGTCCTCGTGGTGGCCCGGTTGCTCACCTCAATCCGGGTGGCGGAGGACATGTTTCAGTTGCCTCCGCTTCTGAGACCGTAAATCCGCGCATCTTGTCACGTGGCTCGCTGTGCATAATGCCGCGGAGACTCACAGCATGTGGAGGCTCATGCTACTCTCTGCGATCCACGCACAACTTACCACGTGCCCCATTGAGAGCGAGAACCACTAATCGTTACCCCATGTGACTCTACCCTCCCAAGCAACCGGACCAATTTGGTTGCTTAGGAGACCTGGCTGGAGTCACTCAGCACACCTTGGATTCGAACTCGCGACTCCAGGGGTGGTAGTCAGTGCCTACATTCCCCCCCCCCACCCACCCGCTACTAAACGTATTTAATATCGTTTGAGTCATATTTTCTTTTACCTTGCATAGTTTTGTTCACCACTTTCAAGGATGAGGGCATGTCATGTAACCTGTCCATATTGCCATTTGCCTACTTTGGCTAGCTTCTACCAAATGACAGATTAATTTGTGACAAAATACTTTAGAAGTTGACACACGAACAGCGTTTCATTTAAAAGTTGATACGTTTATTTATTTTTCTATCCTAACTGTGATTACATGGTTTGTAGCATTTTATTATTTGTATTTAGCATTATTTTCCCCTGCTGTCCACAGCAGTATTTTTGGGTTGCAAATGACTGGTCTGTGACATGATGTTGACAGTTGTTTTGTTAAGAAGCGTATGTGTAAGATTACCACTGATGTTTTACATATAGAGGTGCTATTACGAGAGACAGACCTATAGATGGACATCAAGTGTGCACAGAGCATATTTTTGGAGCCTACCATGTTTGACATTGAGGATATTTGAGACGTAGGGGTAACAGGGAAGGGGGTAGCATTCCTGCCCCTGACCATGTATATTACACCCCCAAACACACACACGCCTGCATTGCACAGATGAGAGAAATTTAATACCCGGCCTGAAGGGCACTAGTGTGTAGAGTCTTCCATTTGAGTGAGTCAACAACTCACCTGAGTCAACAGACATGCTCATTACATTACCTAAAGTAATTGCCATAGCCTGATTTCTGAGTGGTCCAGAAGACCTTGAAACCCATCGGAGGTAACCGTTTACACCCCCCTTGGGTAAACCCTGCTGGAAAAAAAACAGCCTAAACCAGATTTAGATGGTCTGCTGGTCTTGAAACGTCATTCTACCGTCACTTTAAACATCTTTCTCGTGTCACTCTTGCTTTTCTTGAAAAATAATTCTAGCCTTGCTTTTGCTGTTCTTCAAACATTACTCTAGCGTAACTCTTGTTGGTCTTTCAGCGTTACTCTAGCACCACTCTTGTTGGTTTTTAAACGTCACTCTTGCTAGCCTTTAAACTTCATTCTAGCGTCACATTTGCTGGTCTTGAAACGTCACTATAGCGCCTCTATTGTTGGTCTTATAACGTCACTCTTGATAGTCTGTAAATGTCTTTCTAGCGTCATTCTTGATGGCCATGAAAATTCATATAAAGTCACTCTAGCCTCACTCTTGGTCTTAAAACGTCACTCTTGCTGGTCTTGAAACGTCATTCTAGTGTCAAACTTGGTGGTCTAGAAACATCATTCTAGTGTCACTCTTACTGGTCTTGAAACGTCATTCTAGCACCACTCTTGTTGGTCTTGAAATGTCTGTCTAGTGTCTTTCTTGTCTTGAAACATCACTCAAATGTGACTCTTGTTGGTCTTGAATTGTCTCTCTCTAGTTTCAATCTTGTTGGTCTTGAAACATCACTAGTGTCGCTCTTGCTTTTCTTGAAACATTACTCTAGAGTCACACTTGTTGGCCTTCAAACGTCACTCTTGCTGGTCTTGAAATGTCTCTCTAGCATCCCTTCTGATGGTCTTGAAAAGTCACTCTAAAATCACTTTTGATGGTCGTAAAGTGTCAACACTTGCTGGACTTGAAACAACATTCTAGCGTCACTCTTGCTGGTCTTGAAACTTCATGCTAGTGTCACTCATTTTTGTCTTCAAACGTCACTCTTGCGTCACTCTTTCTGGTCTTAAAATGTCACTCTAGCGTCACTCTTGCTGGTCTTGAAACATCATTCTAGCGTCAGTCTTGCTGGACTTGAAACATCACTCTAGTGTCACTCTTGCTGGTCTTAAAATGTCACTCTAGCATCACTCTTGTTGGTCTTGAAACGTCACTCTAGCATCTCTCTTGCTGGTTTATAAATGTCACTCTAGCGCCACTCTTGCTGGTCTTGACATGTCATTCTAGCATCACTCTTGTTTGTCTTCAAATGTCACTCCAATGTCACTCTTGCTGGTCATAAAACGTCACTCTAGCATCACTCTTGCTGGTCTTGAAGTGCCATTCTTGCGTCAATCTTGTTGATCTTAAAACGTCATTCTAGCATCACTTTTGAGGATCTTGAAAAGTCACTCTAGCATCACTCATGATGGCTTTAAAATGTCAACTCTTGCTGGTCTTGAAACATCATTCTAGCATCACTCTTGCTGGTCTTCAAACTGGTCTTGAAAAGTCACTCTAGCATCACATGATGGTCTTAAAATGTGAACTCTGGCTGGTCTTGAAACATCATTCTATCGTCACTCTTGCTGGTCTTGAAACGTCATGCTAGCGTCACTCTTGTTTGTCTTCAAACGTCACTCTTGTGTCACTCTTGCTGGTCTTAAAACGTCACTCTAGCGTCACTCTTGCTGGTCTTGAAACACCACTCTAGCATCATTCTTGCTGGTCTTGAAACGTCATTTTAGCGTCTATATTGTTGGTCTTAAAACGTCATTCTAGCATAACTTTTGATGGTCTTGAAAAGGCACTAGCATTACTCTTGTTGGTCTTAAAACATCACTCTTGCTGATCTTGAAACTTCATTCTAGTGTCACTCTTGCTGGTCTTGAAACGTCATTCTAGCGTCACTCTTGTTTGTCTTTAAACGTCACCCCAGTGTCACTCTTGCTGGTCTTAAAACGTCACTCTAGCATCACTCTTGCTGGTCTTGAAACATCACTCTAGCATCGATCTTGTTGGTCTTAAAACGTCATTCTAGCATCACTTTTGATAGTCTTGAAAAGTCACTCTAGCATCACTTTTGATGGTCTTAAAACATCAACTCTTACTGGTCTTGAAACATCATTCTAGCATCACTCTTGCTGGTCTTCAAACTGGTCTTGAAAAGTCACTCTAGCATCACTTATGATGGTCTTAAAACTCTGGCTGGTCTTGAAACATCATTCTAACGTCACTCTTGCTGGTCTTGAAACGTCATGCTAGCGTCACTCTTGTTTGTCTTCAAATGTCACTCTTGTTTGTCTTCAAACGTCACTCTAACGTCACTCTTGTTGGTCTTAAAACATCACTCTAGCCTCACTTGCTGGTCTTGAAACATGTCCCTCTAGCGTTGATCTTTTTGGTCTTAAAACGTCATTCTAGCATCACTTTTGATGGTCTTGAAAAGACACTAGCATCACTCTTGTTGGTCTTAAAACATCATTCTTGCTGGTCTTGAAATGTCATTCTAGCGTCAGTCTTGTTGATCTTGAAACGTCACTTTAGGGTCACTTGCTGCTCTTGAAACATTACTCTTGCGTCACTCTTGCTGGTCTTGAAATGTTACTCTAGTGTCGATCTTTTTGGTCTTATAATGTCATTCTAGCATCACTTTCGATGGTCTTGAAAAGGCACTAGCATCACTTTTGATACACCTTAATGTCATAAAACGTCAACTATTGCTGGTCTTGAAACATCATTCTAGCATCATTTTTGCTGGTCTTGAAACGCCATTCTAGTGTCACTATTGTTTGTCTTCAAACGTCACTCTAGCGTCACTCTTTCTGGTCTTAAAGCGTCACTGTAGCACCATTCTTGCTGGTCTTGAAGCATCACTCTAGCATCACTCTTGCTCGTCTTGAAACATCATTCTAGCGTCACTCTTGTTTGTCTTCAAACCACTAGTGTAGTCTAGAGCATACGCAGGCATACACCATATGCCCACCTATCTTTCTTAGGATGTTGCGTATGCCCACCTAAAATATGAGATGATACGTATGGCCGCCAGTACGAGTAGGCTTTTGACCAGGTACTTTTTCAATTTAATAATGTGATGCCGCAGCACCATTGAGTGAACTGTTTGTGTGTTTTTAATAAGTGTACAGATGTTCTCTCTAAACGCGCACAGAGCTGCGGGAGGCAGGAGCGCCACTGATGCACAGGCAAGACAGAGAGTCTGACTAAGCTGATCCACCAATCAGAACATTCATTTCAGACGTGATTGGATATTTGCTAACCAATCATATTTTCCATTTCAGTAAGGGGCGGGACATTTCCAGCATCTAATTCTGATGCACAAGCATACATGGAGTAACCTTAATTTGCGCTGTAAATTTATTTCCCTGCTAAACGTAAATATACACTGTATATATACATTTAAATTTTACTTGTGCAATTAAACTTGTGCTAGTTTATGATGCTCTTTGCAGATGCTGGACAACTGTGTCCCGTGATTATATCAAATGTCTTTTTTTTTTTTTTTTTTTTTTGGCCTTTTACTGATGTCGGTGGTGCCTTTTTCTCATGATATCAAATAATTAAAATGTATATTTCTTAGTAGGAAAAAAATGTCTCTATACATAGAAAAGCACATTATAGTACACAAATAAAACAAATAACCATTAATTCTTATGTAGGCTATATATGGTAATACAAGATAACGTGTTAATGTGAACATTACTACACTCATATAAGCTATACAATGCTTACCAGTTTATTGCATATTATGTATGTATTAGTTTATTAAAGTAATTTTTATAGTAGCCTAATGAAAGGAACATTAATAAGACCTATACATTTAAATACATATTTAACATCAAGTTACCATAACATGGCACACAATGGCAGCAGGAAAACTGGGGGGGGGGGGTCCTTCATAAATTCACAGTATGCCTACCTCTTCAGACACTACTACACCACTACTTCAAACGTCACTCTAGCATCACTCTTGCTGGTCTATAAATATCACTCTAGGGTCACTTGCTACTCTTGAAACCTCACTCTTGCATCATTCTTGCTGTTCTTGAAACATGTCACTCTAGCGTCGATCTTGTTGGTCTTTAAACGTCATTCCAGCATCACTTTTGATGGTCTTGAAACATCATTCTAGTGTCACTCTTGTTGGTCTTGAAACTTCACTCTTGCGTCACTCATGTTGGTCTTGAAACTGTCTTGGATCTGTCTAGTGTCAATCTTGTTTGTCTGGAAACAGGAAGATACTCTTCAGTAGCTAATGAATTTATGGCGGGGAACCTCGCTATTATACGGAGTTAGTATTTAATTTCATTAAATTGGGCTTCGCTAGGTAAAACAGCAGGCAACGGGCCCTCAGGATTAGCTAATGGCCGTGTTGCAGTTAAATAGTGACTCGGGTGGCAGCGCCTCATTGGCCATTGTGTGTTTAACGTGCCGTTAAAGTGGCAGTAATTGACAACAGCTGGGAGCCTGCTTGCGGCAGGGTCTGGCTTGGGTTCCTCCATAAGATCATTCTTCCCTCCCTGTGGACCAATTGCGCTTAGAGACGCAGAAGTTTATGAGTGTCTGTCTGCATGTGCGAGTCCGTAACTTCTCTCCGCGCCTGTGGAAGAACATGTGGAATTCATGTACTAGAGAGATACAAATAAATAATCCTTAATTGATCGCAAACCTTTTTAATCAGTACATCTGATTGTAAACAGGATTGCATGTCTCTCGTTTCAAAATCATGGTAATAAACAACAGCCTGTTTTCTTTGCGATGGAAAGCAGGGCCTTCACAGTTTCAGCGTGCAAGCTTGTGTTCTGTGTGTGCAAGTTCAAATTGTCCTAAAGGTGATATACTTTAGGTGTTCGCCTAGGGCCCCAATGTGCCTGGGAGGGGCGGGATAGATTTCAACGTCTGACTCAAGTATTCGTAGCACCCTGTAAACACTGAAAGTAGGCATTGTGATGCGGTAAAACCACAATTATTCCATTATAATTTATAATTAACAAACGCTACCAACCTAATGCTGCTATCTGTTTAGAGAAGGAATAACACAAATCTTGGTTTCTAATTTATACACATTATGTACATTATTTATTTATTATTATTTATAACACTTTATAATAAGAATGAATTTGTTAACATTAGTTAACATAATTGTTAACATCAACTAGCAATAAACAGTACTTTTACAGCATTTATTCATCTTGGTTAATGTTAACTTCTACATATGTTAATAAATGTTTTACATGTAAAGCTGTATATGTTATATTAACATTAGTTAATGCAAAAGTTAACAAACTAACAATAACAATATTTTAACAGCATTTATTAATCTTGATTAATGTTAATTTTTACATAAATTAATTTTTACATATTTATTCATTTTTATTTATTTTATTTTATGATAATTTTTACACCGTTGGGCCCCATCATCTCGCCATGGCCCCAAAAACCCATAGGCCAACCCTCTCTATATGTACTGTATGAAAATAAAGACGTTTAAAATGCTGACTCTCTTTTCAGGACAACCCGTTTCCGTTTGTACATCCTAATTCTCTGTCAAAGACCTCAAAGGAAGTTGCTGCATTTATTGTGTTCAGTTACACCCTTCACAGGAAGTGAAATCAGCCACACAAGCTGCAGGCAGGTGTTGTGATGTACCTTTGTCACTGCGTTCCCTCTGGGAGACCTGCGAAGGGTCGGAGCGTGTCAGCGTGCATGCATTCGTGTGGGATCACTTGGCATATCAGATCCACGGTGCAGAACAGTGTTGTTCATGAAAGAGTGAAGTATATTCGTGAAGACTGCTTAGCAACCGTTCCCGGCGGCCTGCGTCCCCAGAGACATCACCGTGCTGGTTGAGACACATTCATTAACCAAGAGGGAATCTTAGGACGAATTAAATATTCATGTTGTTTACAGGAACAAAAGCTGCCATTAATGAATAAAGCCAGTGCGGAGCATTATCTGTCTCATTGTATGCTGTGGGTACAGAGCCCCAACATGGGAGTTGAGCAAACATATTTACATACATGATCAATATAAGCCAGTCTCGCAACAGTAGCATTGCTCTAGTGATGTTTTCCTGTGCACCACAAAAAATCGTACAGTGTATGTTTTTACACTTGTTTCCGAGGATTTTGAAAGCCTCAATTATGTTTGGGTAGTATCAGTTTTGAGGGCACGAAACATGGAAATTGCTTGATCAACAAATGCTACAGTCAGAAAATGTTAATGATACTGATTTACAAAAAGCACTAGTTTGTTTGATTGCCATTTACTGTTTTTAGGATTCCATAAATACTTGGTTGCATTTGTGTGTTAACATGATTTTGAAGGGCTCCGAATATGGATGTAGCTAGAGCAACAAAATGACAAGATATTTGCAATGATAGTAATGTTCAAATAGCGTTAGTTTGTTAGATTGCTGTTTACTTAAAGGAATATTCCAGGTTCAGTACAAGTTAAGCTCAGTCGACAGCATTTGTGGCATAGTGTTGATTACCACAAATATGAATTTCGACTCGTCCCTACTTTTATTAAAAAAAAAATGCAAAACTCACTGTTTTGCGGTTTGTAAGGCACTTACAAAGTGAATGGGGCCAGTTCATAAATGTTAAAATATTCACTGTTTTAAAAAACATAAACAATATGTGTGTTAACATGATTTTAGTATGATAAAATCACTTAGTAACTTCATCTGTGTAAAATTATACCCAATATTACAACTTTATTTAATATTAACCCTGTAAACTTGTAAATGCTGTAATGCCAGTAAATCCCTGGTTTTATCACACTAAATCATGTTAACATGTATAATGTTTCACATCTTGTGGCTATACTTTTGAAACAGTGTGTATTTAAACTTTTACGGACTGGTCCAATTCACTTCCATTGTAAGTGCCTCACTGTAACCCATATATATATATATATATTAATAAACAAGGATGACTAATTATTTTTGTGGTAATCACCCAGAGTTTTGCTTTATATATATATAAACGAGGATGAGTCAGATTATTTTTTTGGTAATCACCCAGATTTTTCCCATTTTATTTTTTTTAATAACCGAGGATGAGTCAAATGATTTTTGTGGTAATCCACATTTATAGCACAAATGCTGTCGCTTGATCTTAACTTGTATTAAACCCAGAATGTTCCTTTACCATACTAGCTAAAATAAAACAACATGCATGTTAGCATTAAGAAAGCTAAAAAACATGATACAACGTGACAAATGTTATAAAAAAGGCAAAAGACGGATAAAGTGACAGTAACATTAATGTAATATTTTTATAATGAAATCGTGTCCTAAACGGCAGTGAAACACCAAACATTAAAACTTTCAATGTCCAAATGTTTCAGTTGTCAGGACAAGTGCTTTTTGGTTTATTTTGGTGACAGGGTAACCCCACCCTCAATGAAATAACTTCCCATAATTATTAAATTCATTATAAATGGGGGGCCTGGGTAGCTCGGCGAGTATTGACGCTGACTACCACCCCTGGAGTCGCGAGTTCCAATCCAGGGTGTGCTGAGTGACTCCAGCCAGGTCTCCTAAGCAACCAAATTGGCCTGGTTGCTAGGGAGGGTAGAGTCATATAGGGTAACCTCCTCGTGGTCGTGATTAGTGGTTCTCGCTCTCAATGGGGCGTGTGGTAAGTTGTGTGTGAATCGCGGAGAGTAGCATGAGCCTCCACATGCTGTGAGTCTTCACGGTGTCATGCACAGTGAGCCATGTGATAACATGCGCGGATTGACGGTCTCAGAAACGGAGGCAACTGAGACTTGTCCTCGCCATCTGGATTGAGGTGAGTAACCGTGCCACCACGAGGACCTACTAAGTAGTGGGAATTGGGCATTACAAATTGGGAGAAAAGGAGATTAAAAAAAAAAAAATCTTTATTAATGTACATTTAACTTCATATGTGTTCTGATTGGCTTCGGTCACATCACACTGCATTTTTCACTTTTGTTGAGGACAAATTTCTTGTAGCTGAAAACTAGCAGTTTCGAACACAAGAATGATTCCTGTGTGAACGCACCTGAAGAGGGAAATTCATGCTTTAAACAGCGCAGTGGTCTGGATTTCACTTGCGTAATGTGGGTTGAGGAAAAATGCATTCTGGATGATAGATTTGGAGGAAATTGTGCATGTGATTTATGACAACAAAACGCTTGTACCTGCTTGTACCGTCTGTATTTTGCCTAAAACCCCAAACCCACATAAACAGACTCACACAGAGGTGGTATACAGAGTTTTTTTACTCCTTTCTTTTCGTATCTTCCTCCATCAACACTTTTGTTTGACGGTCTGCATGCAAATGGGCCAGGTAATGAGAAAGAGAGGGGGAGAGAGAGTTTGGTTGAAAGCAGCAGCCCAAACCTCTTTGTTCTTCCACCTGCCTGTGTTGAAGCCTGAGAGAAGCAGTGCTGTCATGTGAGTGACACATATTGAGGATAATTGTCTTCTTTCTTTGCCTGTGTGTGTTGCTCCACTGCAGTTTTGAGTGTGCAGCAGAGTTAAGCAGCAGTCAGCCGAAAGAGAGAGAGAGAGAGAGAGAGATCGTAGGCGGTAAGGAAGGAGCGTTTTTAGGGTTTCAGGGAAAAACTCTCTCTGTAATGGTCTATTTTTGCAGTCTTATGGACACCATTATAAAACTATAATGGGATTACTGTGGATTTTTGTACATGGTAACATGGTGTAATACATGTTTTATGGTATTTTTTTAAAGTAGAGCTGCACAATTATTTGAAAAAATAATCAAGATTTCAGCTGTCACAATCGTAAAAAAATTGTGGATTGCAGAATTTCTTTTAGGTCCATTGTGTGCATGGATGCAATGGCAAATCAGAGGCGTTTACAGGAATGTTCCTGCTTCAATGCAAGGGCATAGTAGCTGTGGGGGACACATCCCCCTCACTCTTTAAAAAGGTGATTTTTGTCCCCCGCACTTTTCCAAGCCAAACCCATACCGAGTCCAAATGGTGGATTTGTCTACAGTATTCTTTGCGTTTTGTTACTTTGGGCTGATTGAGCGACCATCCAGCCAATCACAGATGAGTTTCATGAGCCGAAACAAACCTTACGTAATAGATCATCAGTCAGACAGTCAGACTGTCTAATCAATGCAGCTCTGTTCATTTCTACAAAGTCGCTTTCAACAATGCTCATTTATCCATGTTTTTTTTATCAGCATTGACGTTGATCTGAATGAATAATCTAGAGATGAGGAACACACAAACAAGAGTTATTTATTGGCATATCGTTCTTGATTGGCAGCATTACGTGAAATGCACTGCAGAAAAACAACAAAGGACAATCCTTATTTTAAGCACACATTGTAAGTGGAGTTTATATCAGCGCATGAGTCTTCATTAAGTTATGCTTTTTACATTATGTTTGTGAGGTAATAGTTTTATCGGCTGTTTTTGCCAATTTAAGCAGATTACTAGATCTGTGTTAAATATGTAAAGCTATTTTTAATATCAGCTCCTGTTTTATACGTCTATGTTGGTGTCCAGTCAATAAACTGTAGGACAAATGAGACATCTGCTGTGTTCTTAGAACACATTTTACTGAAGTGAACAGATATGTAGACACGCTATTTTATACATGAAAACATACAGACGTTATTGAAACTCATTATAATTATTATAAGACCATTATTGCTGTCTTTTGATGAAAGTCATGCTCAGCAGCTCACAAACTGTAGGGAAGTGATAGATTTTCTTTGTTCTTATAATACTTAAATCCTCTACTAAATTATCTTTGTAGGCCTGTAGACATACACATTTTAAAGGATTAAAATTTTCTTTTGATCGTTGATTCAGTGACTAACTCATTTCACACAAGACACTCATTTGTCATCACCTTCTGACATCACCAGAAATGGTCACTGAATCATTAAATGTATCTGAAAGAATTTTGTTGAACGTAGTCAAAACACTCGAGCCACTTGGATACATTTAAATCCCACAATGCACAGAGTAAAAAATGTAATTGTGCGCATGCACAATTGTCATTATTGTAATTGATTAAATCATTTATTCAGGACCAGCTTGTGCTCAGTCTTTTATTGTCATGTGTGAAACAGAAGCAAGTGCTCCACAAGATGCCCTTTATTTTTGCAACTAAATTTGCAAAATGTTGCAATTATTTTGCAATACTTGAATCTTTAAAATACTAAAAATATTAAAAGTAAATAATATGTATATATAAATATAATACTTACATCATACTTATATATTAATATATACTGTAATACATTAATACTGCACTGTAAGTGTTGGGTCTGTGTGAGCCACCTACTGACAGCTGTGTCCCCCCACTTTTAAAATGACTGCTACGCCCCTGCTTAATTACAAGTTAAGCTCAATCAACAGCATTTGCGGCATAATGTTACTACAATAAATAATTTCATCTTGTCCCTCGTTTATAAAAAAGTCACAGTCACAGTGAGGCACTTACAATGGAAGTGAATGGGGCCAATCCGTAAACATTAAAATACACACATTTTCAAAAGTATAGCCACAAGACATAAACATTATATGTGTTAACATGATTTTAGTGTGATAAAATTGCTTACTAACCTTATCCGGGTAAAGTTATGTCCAATATTATAACTTTGTTGCCATGACAACGCAATGCCGGTAAACCCTGCAAGTGATTTTATCACACTAAAATCATGTTACCATGTATAATGTTTACATCTTGTGGCTATACTACTATTGTATGTGTCTTACTGTAACCGCAGCTTTTTAAATAAAAAAGGGGCGAGTCTAAATTATTATTATTTTTGGTAATCAACATTATGCCACAAATGCTTTCAATTGAGCTTAACTTGAACTGATCCCAGGGCATTTCTTTAAATTAGTCTAAAGGCATATCAGTAATGCTCACTTTCTGTCATTTATTTGAAGTTTGAAAAACACTTTCATTTTTTGTTCAATTAAAAAAAAATAATGATGTAATTCAGGAACACAGTTCTCAGCTTGTTTTGGATAAGCAGCCTACATAAAGAAAATGGCATGAAGTTGCCCCACACAAAATAAGTTTTTTAATGTAAATTCTATTAGTCCAAATCAAAGGAAATAATCATCAATTATTATTTTTGTCATAATCATGCAGCCCTAATTTGAAGTACATTGAAGCACCATGTAAATTCCATGGTATATGAATATGCATGATA
Organism: Myxocyprinus asiaticus; assembly: GCF_019703515.2. Classification (NCBI taxonomy): domain Eukaryota; kingdom Metazoa; phylum Chordata; class Actinopteri; order Cypriniformes; family Catostomidae; genus Myxocyprinus; species Myxocyprinus asiaticus. The sequence continues at coordinate 34,014,437 of NC_059386.1, read as the reverse complement.
TAAAATAAATATCTTAATCAGTATTGTTGTCTTGTTTTCCAGTAAAATATTTAAATATCCTAAAAACAAGATAAATGCACTTGAGAAGCAACATTTTATGAGGACTTCAGGTTCTTTCAAAGGTCTCCATTTTCTTTCTATTTAATCTCGTTGCTGTCTTGGAGATTGTTTCAACCCGGTCTCATAGTGAAAACGTGACTCTATATACATTTTAGCAAAACTTGCTATACGTGTCGACGTGTCTCCAGGTACAATTCCCTGCAGTTTCCAGGAGAAATGAACACTAGAGGTGCTACAACAACTGTGTGTTTTATTCACTTTCACTCAGATCATCATTTTAATGGCTGATTAGGACATTATAAACACTTATTTTTCTCTCTGTTACTCAGCCCTGCTATGTTATGATATCAAGACACTTTAACGCATCTTTTTAATGTTAGAAAAATTATACATTTTAACTCTTGACCTACCTACATATATAAACACTTATTCCAATAAGATTTAAGTAGGAATAGCTGCAGGCCAGATACCTCCAAATGGGGGTGGAATCTAAAAAAAAAGGGTGGGGTTACCCCAAAGGGGGCAGGGTTACTCCAAAAGGGGGTTACTCCAACTCCAGAATGGGGTGTCACTTCCTCTCACGGTTAAGGTTAGGGAAAGGGTTAAGATAGGGGCTCCCTATATCTTCAGTGGTGATTTGGAGCTCATTCAGTAGCGCACCTCATAGACCATTAGACTTTAGTCTTGGAGGACCGTGGTTCAAATCCAGACAAGAATTCAAGCTGACACTCTCATTTCTCTTTTTGGATACTTTTGGTTAAGTTTAGGGTAAAGTTTTAGGTTAGGGAGGTGTGTTTTACTCATAAAAACCTCAATCTAAAATTCACCTTTAAAACCTTGTCTGATTACAACTTCATTTTTCTCGATTTTGGCGCCCCCTGCTAGACAATGCACTTGAAAAGTGCAGCCAAATGTTTTATGAAGCCAGTGGTGGGCCAGGGTGGGCCTGGACCTACCCAAATTAGTCATAGGACCACCCAGAATATTAGAGATTATTCTTTGACTTCAAATATATTCATAAAATAGTTTTTAAAAAATTCATAAATTCTGATTTCTGAAAGTGTGAAAGAACTGTTTGAGTGCGTCGCTTCTTTTATGTTAAGGAAACTTTGGTAAAAAATAAATAAAATTGGGTGAAAACTTGGCCCATCCATTTTCATTGAGGCCCACCCAAAAGTAATTTCTTGGCTACACCCTTGTATGAAGCACGTACAGTAATTTCAGTTTTGTTGTTCCAAACCTTTTTATAATTTTCTTTCTTCCGTGGAACATACAAGATGTTAAGCAGAACGTTTACCTCAGTCACCATTTACTTTCATTGTATGGAAAAACGTTGCAATGAAAGTGAATGGTGACTGAGGCTTACAAACTGACTTGCATCTCCTTTTGTGTTCCACAAAAGAAAGAAAGTCTTACGGGTTTGGAACAACATTAAGGTGAGTAAATGATTCATTTTTGTGTGAACTATCCCTTTACAGAGATGTCATTTGTGATTTTTACATGGTACTTTTATTATTTAGAAATTGAGATGACGTTACGATACCGTTAAATCTTACCAACTATCTTTTTCAGATCCGGTTTTATTCAGTGTAAGGAGTCCGTTTCCACCACTGGATGTCTACTTTACTTTTTTAATCATTTTTGAGGGATGGAAAGTGTAAAGACATGTGTTTTCGATGAGGTACAATTGCTTTGCTGTTAATCCTCAGAGAACAGACTGGAGTTTGCGGGGGGGCTGTACACCTTGAACGGGTCACATGTGGACATTTTTCCGAACTCTAGCAAGGGAAACGATGGAAAAGCAGAACTGCCCTTCCTCCCCCTCCCGGGGTCACACTACTCTCTCTCTCACTCTCTCTCTCTCTCTGGGAAGGTTACAAAAAGTAGCGCACGGCTGCCAAAGGAAACAGTGTTTTCCTTTTTTTTTTCGAGCACTGCAGTGTCTAGCAAAACTTGAGTGAGTTCCAGTTTTAGTTCCTTAGTAATGGTGCCATTGTGAGGTGGCCCCTCTTCATCATCCGACGGTGCTTATGGGGAGAATGACGGAAAACGTTTTCTTTTCATCAAAAATACACACGCAAAAAGAGAAACATGCCAAATCAAAATACCTCTTCATCACTCTCGACACTACTTTTTTCCAACAACTTTTTACAGTTTATTAGAGTTGATATTTGTACATTTATATTAACTTGCCACCTTGATGCTAGCATGGTTGCCGAGTCATTGCTGGTTACTAGGGTGTTCTGAGTAGCTGTTATCACATTGCAGTGCAGTTGCTAAGGTGTTCTGTGTGGTTGTTAGTGTGTAGCTATGTGGTTGCTAAGGTGTTCTGAGTGGTAGTCAGTATTAGGGCTGGGTAAAAAAAATAGATTTTCCTATAAATCGCAATCTTCATTTGAAAATCCTAATATTGATTCCTAAAAACCCTCTACAATGCGTGTAAGGCCACATCCACACCGTTTAAGTTTAAAAACTAGTGTGGATGAGAGGCAAAAACGTAACAAAATTTATGTTTTCAAACTAAAAAGTATTGGTAACACTTTACAATAAGGTTCCATTTGTTAACATTAGTTAATGCATTAGGTATCATGAACTAACAATGAACAATATTTTTTTTTTTTTTACTGCATTTGTTAATATTAGTTAATGTTAGTTAATAAAAATACAATTATTCATTGTTAGTTCATAGTGCATAACAAATGTTAACTAATACCACTTTTGATTTTAAAAATGTATTAGTAAATGTTTTAATTAACATTAACTAAGATTAATAAATGCTTAATAAGTATTGTTCATAGTAAGTTCATGTTAACTAATGTTGTTAACTAATGTTAACAAATGGAACCTCACTGTACACTGTTACCAAAGTATTAGTGTGGATGTGGCTTAAATCACTCGCATATGTGACAAAATGTTGCACTATGCGTCTAAAAATGTCTGCGATTAGCCACTGGCTGATAACTTTTCAGATTTCTCTCACCAGTGATTGAGAAGTATAGTGGCAAAGAAGTTCAGCATGGAGATCCTGAGAGTAAACGTTTGGTATGACTTGTTTCTGTGTAATGTGTGTCCAAAGATGAGACCCACGCAATGAGACCCACACAATCCAATCTGTCCTTTGCAGTCAGTTGTTAAATAATAATAATAAAAAAATGAATAATAAACATTGAATTCTAATCACACATAGCACAGATGGTGTAAAGAAGCTGTGTGACTCCACACCATTTTAGCTATTGTTCTACATATCAATATAAACACTTGTGAATAGTACAAATTATCCATGTAAACAATAAACATATAACAAGAAATATATACACGCAATATAATATGGAGATTTTTAAGATGTCGTATTAATTGATGGAATAAATGGAGTTTTAAAAATTTTAAAAAGCTCAAATGTGACAAATCATGGAAAACTAATGATAAAATACAATTTGTAAAATTTATATTTTCCTAATGTACCAAGTCAGAAGGTCCCCTGTATAATTAACAGCATAAGCTGAGAGAGAATGTCTTTCATATGTAAGCAAAATGGAGATTATAACTGAAATATACCCATATGAATCAGCGCTTGTGAATCTTAGCTTCACTGTAAACGCTAATAAGTTAGCAAAACTGAACAAATTTGAGGTAATATGTTACAAAAGGCAATAAACTCCAAGTTTAAGTTAGTAGAACTTACAGATTTTAATTTTGTACTACACGTGCATGTTAACCTCTCTGAACTTGAAATGGTAAGCTAACTCACACATTTTGATGGCACATATTTAAATGTAAATCTTTGTCTTAATTTAAAATTACCATGTAATCTCAATTTAAATACTTCAAGTATAGAGAACCTAATTGAATTAAGTAAACCCAACTAAATTAGACATTGTTGTTTTAACTAAAAATGAATCTCTTAATGATATAAACTAGTCAGTACAGGGAATGCTAGCATGCTGAATGCATGCTAATGTAAAACACTATGCTTTAATTAGCATAGCAATTGCTCAGTGAGAAAAGTAACATAGATCATTCTTATCTTTTACCTGTCCTTAAAACTTCAACATTACAGATTGTTAATGGCTGATTAGGACATTATAAACACATATTTTTCTCTCTGTTACTCAGACCCTGCTATGTTATGAGACATTTGTAGTTTCACCAACTGTGTTTGATGCAACTCTACAAAACTGCATGATAAAGATGCCCAATAGTCTATGCATCTACATTTGTAGTGTATATTGAGAGACTACTGGACATATTTAAGTTCAATTGGACAAGTAAAGTTTCCTGTAAATTTAAAGGACAAGTTTATTTAACTCAAAACAGTAAAAGAATTCAGGTAACATAAAAGGTGTCAGGTGTCAAAGGTGTCAAAATCTGTATCAATACCCAGCTACAATCAGTAAGTTAGGGTGTTCTGAGTGGTTGTTTGTATGTCGCTAACTAGTTGTTAGGTTGTTCTGTGTGTTTGCTAGGCTCAAAATAGCCCACTCAATGTCTCTATGATATTCTGATCTCTAGATTTAGCTCTGGTCCCTCCTTCAATAAAAGGCATTTTTATCATCTGTCAGGCAAAAAATTTATATATAAACATTTAGCAAAGTAAATTCACACCTTTCCTCAACAAGCCACAGAATTTGAGCTATATTTCATGTCTGTATCACTTTTCGGAACAAGTTAAGCACTGACATATGAACAATAGTGATAATGATACTAATTTTTGTTTTTAATGGTAGTGTTTGCTAACTCCATGTTAACACAATGCTGTTGTTAGAGTAGCTACTACACAACAAAAATTATATTCTAAATGACTATCATTTGTCTTGTTTTCCAGTGAAAAATATCTGAACATCTTTAAAACTAAAGTTTAAAACTGATATGCAAAACATATTAGGACTTGTAGTCAGTATAGATATTTTTACTGGAACACAAGTCAAGGGATATATTAAGTATACTTTTTTATTGTTATTTTTGCAAAAAATGGTTGCCATTTTGTTTTTTGTTTTTTGGCAAGGATTTCTATAGTACTACAGTAAGATAACATTTAACAGTTATGTTTGGACTTTCATGCAATCACAATCAAAGTGGTATGTTTTTGGCAACATGTATGCAGTCAATAGCCACATTTTTATCCGAATATATTCTGTTATTCTGGTAAATGATAAATTTGACACAGGAAATGCACAGGGCTTTTGAGAAGGCGTGAAGGGCCGGGCTTCCTCTATGACAACACAATGGCCTCTGACTGGCCCCTGCCACCGGATGCTGGGACGAGGAAGTGCGAGCGCTGATAACACACACAACAGCTACAACCCCATCCCACCCCACTCGCCGTCTGGAGACACGACTGCTTCCCACAGGTTCTGCCATTTTTTGCTTATTCATTTCTGTGCCAGGCGGCATTGTGCGATTCAAAATGAAGACGTCAGATATTAAAGACACCTCTCAGTCACCCGGGGTCTCGGAGGTATTGCTCCCTTTCATTCCGTGCTCATCCAGCATTCGGCAGACGGTGTCCTCTGCGCTGGCATGAGAAGATTCTCAAATAGGCTGCTAACACACACACACAATCAATCCGTCTAGTATTTTTACAGAAGGTGAGATTATTTGCAGCTCTTTGTGTGTGTGTGTGTGGGGGGGGGGGGGCGTCCATAGCGTTGTTTATTTGCACACGCTGTCTGCATTGTTTTAGCACCTGATTCACTAAAACAATTATGCAAAGCATATAATGGCACAAATATGTCCGATCTTGTGGGTTGGTTCTAAGTACTAAATTGTGGAGGATGCAGTAGACTACCCCGATCTGGCTTAAGTTAATGCGACTAGACCGCGTCACTTCTCCACTGCAATCTAGGCACCTGAATCAGCTCTTTAAAATGTGAAACTGCGCTTTAGTATGCCATACGTAAACGTATGTTAACCTCATCTACAAAAGAAAAAGGACAAAAGCAACGCATCATGACGATTAGCAAACAATTTGAATTATAACATACTGTTGACAAAAATATGATGAGAAAACATTATATACTGAACTGGTGTTAATTAGCATACTCAAACGCATCATAAATAAATATATAAACATATATATATATATATATATATATGTATATATATGTATGTGTATGTACATATACACCGATAAGCCACAACATTAAAACCACCTGCCTAACATTGTGTAGGTCCCCCTTGTGCTGCCAAAACCACCGCCAGATGCTATTCTTCTCACCACAATTGTTGTGAGAAGAACAGCATCTCAGAATGCGCTGTTTTGGCGGCACGAGGGGGACCTACACAATGTTAGGCAGGTGGTTTTAATGTTGTGGCTGATCAGTGTATGTGCAGTTATAAGGCTCTTCTCCATTATTTGGTCATCATTTGATGATGAATACCTGCTGTACCCAAACTTGGTGAGAAAATAATGACAGAATTTCATTTTTGGGTGAAATATCAGTCACGCAGTGCTATTTCAGCGCATTTAGCACCTGGTTTAACTATATTGTAGCTGTTTAGTGAATATGGTTTTTGCTGTGGAATACCGCATGGTACATGTTTACTGAATTCGCCCCAGTGTGTTCCAACCATCCCAAAAAGCCCAACACTCGTGTGAATTGAATTTCAAAGGTTTCTGTTTGAGATGAGCTGTGTGCGAAAGTGCAAGAGGATGGATTGAATTCTGATTGGGGTTTGGCGATGGGTAAAGAGTATAAATCTGGTGACAAATGGTTTGGAAGAGCATTACTGTGCACAGCTGATAAGGGCCTGTCTCCATAATAGAATGGAGAGGACTTGTCTATCAGCCTATTTGAAACCATTCCTACAAGGTACTGCCTTTCATTAGCGCAGCCCGTGAATAGTGGCGCTGAATGAAAATTGCTACTTACCCTGCGATTACGGAATTGAAAGGTAGCTGTCAAAAGATGGCCAGAGACTCAGAGAAAAGAGGGGTGGTTGTGCGGCTGTCACCATGACAGCAAGTGTGTTTTTCTAAGATTACTATTGTGTGCATTTTATTAAAGGCAGGAAAGAGTAATGGGGCGGATAAGAAGCACACGAGAGGGTGATCCCGAAACACAATCGGAGAAATGTGACTGAGCCATGATGGGTGTAGACCGATCATCACCACTGACTGACTATTTTTGGTTTCTATCAGGCCAGGCTGGATGGAATCGCATTTTCCTGTAGAACGAAAGTGACATCTATATTTCTTTAGCACTTTATCTCTGTCCTGACACTTGTGACTTAAAGTAAACTTACTCCAAATCTCATTTCCTCATGATCAGAAATTAATTCTATGCTGCATTTTAATAGAAGTAGGCAAGTTAGAAAGTTAAAGGAATATTCCGGGTTCAATTAAGGTTAAGATCAATCGACAGCTGTTGTGGCATAATGTTGATTTCCACAAAAAATAATTGTGACTTTTTTTATTTAAAAAAAGCTTAAATCGAGGTTACAGTGAGGCACTTTAATGGAAGTTAATGGGGCCAATTTTTGGAGGGTTTAAAGGCAGAAATGTGAAGCGTATCATTTTATAAATGCACTTGCACTAATTCTTCTGTCAAAACTTGTGCATAATTTGGGCTGTAAAGTTGTTTAAATCATCGTTTTTACGGTCATTTTAGGGTGTTAGAGTTGACTGCGTTATGTCGTAATGGCAGCGAAGTTGTAAAATTGGATATAACTTTACACATAAAAGATTAGTAAGTAATTTTATCACAGTAAAATCGTGTTAACACACATTGTGTACGTCTAGTGGCTTTAATTTTGAGTATTGTAACATTTACCCCATTCACTTCCATTGTAAGTGCTTCACTCTAACTTAGATTTTTACTATTTTTTTAAAGAAAAGGAGGGACGAGTCAAATTATTATTATTTTTTGTGTGGTAATAAACATTGTCACAAATACTGTCGATTGAGCTTAACTTGAATTAAACCCGGAATATTCCTTTAAGTAGTTTAGTTCAACTTCTATTGTACGTTTACTGTAAACAGATTTCCCACAAACCGAGAACTGCGTCAAAATTATTAACGCCGTTATGCTGTACATAAACATTACAGGATTAGATCACCCAAAAATGAGAAGTGTCATTATTTATTCACTCTTGACATTCCAATCATGTCAAACCGATTGCTGTTATTTATGTAATGGAGAGCGTAATGGAGAGCGTTTTCAAACGCTACATTTACGGTGGAATAAATGTAGCAATATTACAAAAACGTAGTAGTATGGACGTGGCCTAAATAGTCACATGGATTACCTTTTTGGCATTTTTGTTCATTTTGGAGCTGACAGAGTTGTATGAAAAAAAAATGTGTTTTTTGTGTTCCACAGGGAAAAAATAGCAGCATACGAGTTTGGAACGACATGAGGGTGAGTAAATAAAGAGAGAATTATTATTTTATTTTTTTCATTCTGGGTAAAATATTCCTCTACGTAGCAAATAACCCAGAATATTCCTTCAAATCAGAAATAAAAAATACAGTATTATATATGAGTATATTCTGGATCCAAAGTGAGGCAAGGGCTCATCCAAAGTCGAGAGGCCCTCACGTGTTCAATGGAGCCATGGAGGATGGAGGTGAGGTGAAGATAAGTGGCCCGTTCGAGAGCATCTACTTTCATGCACTTGAGTTTGTGCTCTCAATCGGTAAAGACTTCGATCAATAGCACTGCGGAAGCAGAGAGGGGGAGAACACAGCCGGAATCAGCAGAATGAGGGAAAACTCGCCCGGATAAAAGCAAAAAAAAAAAAAAAAAAACTGTAATGTGAGTGATGACCGCGGTCAGCGATCTGAGATGAGGAACCTCAGGGAAACCCTTGCTCTCACAGAAGACACAAATAAATTCACACACACAGGCGTAGATTTCAAACATTTGTGCATAAAGGTCATGTGTGTAATGTTTCTGTTTTATGTTAAAATGCTTCTATCCCACCTTAATATGCAGGGACAACAATGTCAGTAATTTCCCCTGAAAAGTGTAAAAATTATTCAAACATTATTTTAACTTTACCATTGTTAAACCGTTTCTTTATCAGAAAACATCCTCACAACAAGATTTTTTTATTGTGGTTGATAATGACTTGTTTTCAGAGAATATATCCTGAACAGATAGGATTTTAATCATAAACTTCACTTAGATTTATGCCTAAAAATATATTATGTGGAAACAAGTACTAATATGTGACACAATTGAGCTTTTTCAATAAATGCATCTCGTTTTGAAGACATTTATATATTTTTACCGAGCAAAAAAATGATGCCAATACTGATTAGAAAATGATTTTTTTTTACTGTGTAATTGGCTCAACTAGTGGAGTGAGTTTGGGGTGGTACTATATGTTTGTCTAAACCAATGAAACCTGTTTGAAAAAGCAGAAATAACATTTTATTTATTTATTTATTTATTTTATTAAAAACTTTTCTCCCGATTTGGAATGTCCGATTCCCACTACTTACTAGGTCTTCATGGTGGCGCGGTTACTCACCTCAATCCGGGTGGTGGAGGACAAGTCTCAGTTGCCTCCGATTCTGAGACCGTCAATCCGCGCATCTTATCACGTGACACGTTGTGCATGACACCGCGGAGACTTACAGCATGCGGAGGCTCATGCTACTCTCCGCGATCCACGCACATCTTACCACACGCCCCATTGAGAGCGAGAACCACTAATCGCGACCACGAGGAGGATACCCCATGTGACTCTACCCTCCCTAGCAACCGGGCCAATTTGGTTGCTTAGGAGACCTGGCTGGAGTCACTCAGCACTCCCTGGATTGGAACTCGTGACTCCAGGGGTGGTAGTCAGCGTCAGTACTCGCTGAGCTACCCAGGCCCCCCAGAAATAACATTTTAAAAACAAATTATAAATAGCTATTAGGTTATTTAATAGAAAAACATTTAGGTGTCATTATAAAAAGCAGAGATGAACACATAAAGGACCTACAACCTTGTGCTATTTTCATTCCAACCTTTCAGTGTGGAGTAGCAAAAATTCCAAGCCTTTTTCAAAGGAATTACACAATTTAAAAAGCTGTTATTAGCTAAACTCCCACTAGCTCTGAACTCGAATGGGTTTAAATGGGTGTGTCGACCAAACACAACTGGTCAGGTCTAGTCAGTTGCAATATCGTGCTGAAGATGATCAGGTTTTTAAACCGATGTTAACCTCTTCTGTCTGCTGATTTCCCTCAAATGGACCGTATAGAGTTTCACAAGATTAAAAGCACTTTTCCGCTCATACAACTTTGAGAAAGCGAGACCTATTTACAGCATTTAATCCCGTTTCAAAGGGGAGATGTGAGGCAGCGGCAGGCCAGCGGATTGATCATCGCCAAATGGTTCCAGTAAAATGCCTGATTGCTTGGGAAGTCAAGATGGTGGATCCCAGGAATTCCGTCAACTTTCTCACTGGCCTTTTGATCTGGAGGGAATTCTGTTGCAGGCAGCCTCTCATATGTCCTGCTTTTGAAACAATACTCCTGTGTCTGATCGCATTGATCTTCTTACGGTGACCTTTAACCCCTCAAGATGCTGCGGAGAGGGAACGAAAGAATGTGGGATGGAGGGGGTGGGGGGATGCTGTCTGCTCTCTCTCTCTCTCTCTCGCTCTTTCTCTCTCTCTCGCCCCTTTTTCATGCAATGATTTCATCGCAGCAAATGGAAATGGCTCACATGTGTTTGCAATTATACCTCACATTGTAATCATGAGACAGGGCCATAAAGTGCACACACACACACACACACAAATGTTTCACATACACACACTCGCTCTCTCTTGAGGGTCCGTGCACATTCTACAAAACTTTTCATCAAACCATATGGTTTTGTCTTCTTGTTGTATATAGGGAGAAGGTTTGAATTTAAAAGAAAACAACAAAAGAGAGCCGTGTGTTTTAAATGAAAATGTAAAGGAGTCCTATCATGCATTTTTTTAAAATGAATTCTATATTGTTTTAATAATTATTTTTTCCTCTTAAAGCTGAAGTGCACAATTTCTGTGCCACAAGTGTCACCAAACAGACTTTAAAAAATACACTCCTCTTGACATTGGTCGGAAACACACAGATACTCCCGCCCTAAACTCACGACATTGGTTGATGGAAAATTTCTGTATCGTCTGGTCGTGATGCTAAAACAAACTTCACCTTCAAAATGGCTTACTTTTAAAGAAAAAAGTTTATTTTACACTGTTAAGAGCCCTCAAAGAAATTGGCACTGGTGGAACATCTACTATAAATATAATCTTTGTTATTTTATAGGTGTTGCTTGCAAAAAAACTATTACATAATAATTTACATTTTACATTTTATACATTTATGTTGTAATTTAGCAGAATTGTTCAGAAATAAACTTCAGCATCTCATTTCTAGCATTGGGATTCTTCTGACAAATATGCAGAGTGGCAGGTGCTACACATCCAGAAACAAGATTTGGTGAACTTCCGCGCATTTCACTCTTGTCGTTTAGGAATAATAGTATATATCCTACTTTCTATTTATTACCTCAAATCATTTATTCTGGATACTTCCTGGTTGTCAAACGTTAGTAAAACACGTCCATGCGATGAACTATATCTGTTCAAATGTGAATATTATACCTCATTCATAAAACATGAACAGAGCGAATTTCTTTGTAATTTTTTGGTCAAACCATTCCCTCAAACTATTGCATTAAACTGAATTTATTACGAAGGAATGATTTTACGAACACTTTACACTCTAAGAAATTGGTTCAGTTCGTGTTTCATTAATGTGGCACAATACAGGATTTAGAATATAGGCCGTCATATATCATCCATATCAATAAAAGAATTATTGCAAAATTTTCAGACTAGCTATCAGCCAGCTTGTGCAACCTAGATTTGGAGAAAAAAACCTGAAATAAATGCAGCTGTTTGTGGTGCAGCTGCACTTAGTAATCAAAAATGGGCTTCAGGCGACACAACACACATTCTCCGTCCTAATGAAGACAGCACGGGCTTGCCCGAGGAGGACATCTCTGTGACCCGAGGCCCTTATGACTTTGGTAATTGTGTCGGTTGTAAACAGACTGCCTGGCTACCACCCTGAGATGTTTACGGAGTCTCGGTGCTTAGACACTCCGGGTCTGAGCAAACAATCCCATTAACTGACTAGAGGAGCCGTGATCTAAATTACTCACCTGACCTTTACTCCTATAATAGACTCGCTCTGGAGGAAGATGACAGCTAGTTGAGCAGGAGGTGCAATAAGAATATACTCTGCACTGAATCTTACACTTTAAGTTGGTTGGAAAAAATGCATTTCTTTACATTTGCAAGACGCACAAAGACATGTACTGTACAATTTTGTGTTTTGTACATTTTGTCATTCCACAAATCACAAATAAGATCTCTTTATTATCTCAATTGTTTCTTCTAGGCAGCAGAGAGATTAAATGGAGAGCATTTTTTCATATCTGTCTGTTTGTCATTCTATCATTCTGTCGTTCTATCTATCTGCCTGTCTGTCGTTCGGTCGGTCTGTTGTTTGGTCGGTTGATCTGTCTATCATTCTATCTGTCTTCATTCTGTCTGTCTGTGTGTCAGTCTATCTATCTATCTATCTATCTATCTATCTATCTATCTATCTATCTATCTGTCTGTCTGTCTGTCTGTCTGTTATTCTATCTATCTGTCTGTCTGTCTATCTATCTATCTTTCTATTTATATGCTGGTCAGTCTGTCTTTCTATATGTCTATCATTCTGTCTGTCTGTCTATTATTATATCTGTCTTTCTGTCTATCTGTATGTCTGTCTGTCATTTTATCTGTCTGTCTTTATGTCTGTCTGTCTATCTGTCTGTCTGTCTATCTATCTATCTATGTATCTATCTATCTGTCTGTCTGTCTGTCTGACTATCTATCTATCTGTCTATCTGTATGTCTGTCTGTCATTTTATCTGTCTGTCTTTATGTCTGTCTGTCTATATGTTTGTCAGTCGGTCGGTCTGTCTTTCAATATGTCTATCGTTCTTTCTGTCTGTCTATCATTATATCGTTCTGTCTGTCTATCTGTATGTCTGTCTGTCTGTCTATCATTATATCTGTCTTTCTGTCTATCTGTATGTCTGTCTGTCCTTTTATCTGTCTGTCTTTATGTCTGTCTGTCTGTCTGTCTGTCTGTCTGTCTATCTATCTATCTATCTATCTGTCTGTCTGTCTGTCTGCCTGTCTGTCTGTCTGTTGTTCTATCTATCTATCTATCTATCTATCTATATGTTTGTCAGTCGGTCGGTCTGTCTTTCAATATGTCTATCGTTCTTTCTGTCTGTCTATCATTATATCGTTCTGTCTGTCTATCTGTCTGTCTGTCTATCTATCTATCTATCTGTCTGTCTGTCTCTCTATTGTTCTGTCTGTCTATCTATCTATCTATCTATCTATCTATCTATCTATCTATCTATCTGTACGTCTGTCTGTCATTTTATCTGTCTGTCTTTATGTCTGTCTGTCTATATGTTTGTCAGTCGGTCGGTCTGTCTTTCAATATGTCTGTCGTTCTTTCTGTCTGTCTATCATTATATCGTTCTGTCTGTCTATCTGTATGTCTGTCTGTCTGTCTATCTTTCTGTCTATCTGTCTGTCTTTATGTCTGTCTGTCTATCTATCTATCTATCTATCTGTCTATCTGTCTGTCTGTCATTTTATCTGTCTGTCTTTATGTCTGTCTGTCTATATGTTTGTCAGTCGGTCGGTCTGTCTTTCAATATGTCTGTCGTTCTTTCTGTCTGTCTATCATTATATCGTTCTGTCTGTCTATCTGTATGTCTGTCTGTCTGTCTATCTGTCTGTCTTTATGTCTGTCTGTCTATCTATCTATCTATCTATCTATCTATCTATCTATCTATCTATCTGTCTATCTGTCTGTCTGTCATTTTATCATGTTATTTATTTATCTGTTTGTCTCTCTTTCTATCTGACTGTCTATCGTTCTGTCTATCTATATGTCTGTCAATATGTCTTTCTATCTGATTGTTGATTGGTCAGTCTGTCTATCTATCGTTCTATCTGTCTGTCGTTCTGTCTGTCTGTCGTTCTTTCTGTCTATCTGTGTATATGTCTGTCTGTCTGTCTGTCTACAGTATTATCACACAAATGATAACAGTATCTTAAACATCTTCTAAAATTATTCATGTTTCTTTAAATCCTCCATTTTGCTGATAATTTGAGCCGTCTTTAGCCCGTGGCAGAGCTGAAATTGTGTCTCTCTCTTATTGATATACAGCACCAGCCGCAACTTTGAGTCGGGTATTTCCAGATGCCACACAAAAGACTTAATTCAGTCACTTGTCGAATGTGTTAACTGTTTGCTCTGGACATGACAAACTCACATGAAAAATTCTGCACATAAAAAACAGCCTCTGAGCATGTTAAAAAAGGATTCAACATAACGTGGGAACAATCAAATAGATTTTTTATGTCTTTCACTGTGGTTTTTTAATTGGTTTCCTTTCTTTTTCCTTTGTAGAAAAACAGACTGAAAATATTATCCTAAGTCATAGATCTAATTCTCCATTCCACATAGTTCAACTGCCATCGTTATCGGACATGCAGGGCCGTAGCAAGGTCTTCTGAACCCCCTGACCTTATATTGCTCTGGGCCCCTTTCCTATAAAAAAAAAAAATACAGTTTTAAATTTGTTGTGGGGCCCACCTGGACCTGTAGGCCCCTAGAATCATTACCACATTTCAACCCACTAGCTACGGCCTTGGACGTGTAAAAATAAGTGGTAGGATTTAAATTTCAATTAGTTAAACTGTTATTGTAAGGCTTCAGAAGTCTTGGGATATAGTGGACTGATTTGTATGAACTATTTTTATAAGAAATGTTGTCCTTTTTGGAGCTCAACACCTCCAGTCCCCATTCGTTTTTATTGTATGGAAAACCTTGTCTCATACATTCTGCAAAGCAAGAAAGTCATATGGGTTTGGAATTGGACTCTTACAGACACACTTCAATCATGTTGTTGTTCTGATGCAATGCAGTCTGGAGCGTCGGCAGCATGCAGTGAACCAGAGAAGCTGTGAGGCATCCCAGCTGATCCGCCGCCCTGACAACACCCTTCTATCCCCCACTGAAATCTTTATTTATGGTCCCCACACTTCCGCTCCATCGCCAGGGCAATTAAACTGCCGCTGTCTCAGGCCATAGAGCCGCGCACCTTCCATTAGAGTTTCTATTTGGTGATGTATGCAAGGACACACTTTATTTTTTTGTCACCTTTCCACTTCTATGGTTACATACTACAAACTGTAGGTGTATGTAGTAGGGATGCACAATATTCAGTGGCCCCTAAAATGTATTTAGACACTTAAAGAGATAATTCACACAAAAATTATAATTCATCATCATTTACTCACCCTCAAAACCATATTACTTTCTTCCATGGCACACAAAAGGAGATGTTAGGCAATGAAAGTAAATGGTACTGAGACTGAACATTTGGTGTAACATCTCCTTTTGTGTTTCAGGAAAGAAAGAAAGTCAAAAAGGTTTGGAACATCATGAGGCGTGAAAATGAGAGCGAACTATGCCTTTAACCTCCTGAGACACAAGCGTGACTGCTGTGGGTATTTTCCATTTCCCTTTTTTATTTGTAACTAGTAGCCCCTAATAAACATGCAAAAAAGAAAAAGAAAAATTTAAAATAACATTCTAGAGCAAATAGTTTTGCTAAAAAATGTATGTCCTCATATGTGGACAGCAGGACTAAGTTGTGAAATTTTAAATAATACCAAGCTTTGGCAACCAATAATCCTCTCAGCAGTCCGAACAGTCCTTTGTAGTCTTCTGATGTCTGATTTCATAGCTGAACCAAACCAGACAGTTATTGGAGTGCAGAGGACAGACTCAATGACTGCTGAGTAGAACTGTATCAGCAGCACCTGTGGCAGGTTGAATTTCCTCAGCTGGCGAAGGAAGTACAACCTCTGCTGGGCCTTTTTCACAATGTCAATGTGTGTCTCCCACTTCAGGTCCTGTGAGATGGTAGTGCCCAGGAACCTGAATGACTCCACTGCTGCCAAAGTGCTGTTTAGAATGGTGAGGGGGGTCAGTGTTGGGGTGTTTCTCCTAAAGTCCACAATGATCTCCACTGTTTTGAGCGGGTTCAGCTCAAGGTTGTTTTGACTGCACCAGACAGCCAGCTGTTCACCCTCCCTTCTGTATGCAGACTCATCGTCATCTCAGATGAGGCCGATGACAGTGGTGTCATATGCACACTTCAGGAGCTTGACAGAGGGGTCCTTGGCAATGCAGTCACTGGTGTAGAGGGAGAAGAGTAGTGGGGTGAGCACACATCCCTGGGGGGCACCAGTGCTGATTGTAC
This sequence comes from Myxocyprinus asiaticus, assembly GCF_019703515.2. NCBI lineage: Eukaryota > Metazoa > Chordata > Actinopteri > Cypriniformes > Catostomidae > Myxocyprinus > Myxocyprinus asiaticus. Next base: position 33,998,040 of record NC_059386.1, on the reverse strand, counting down.
AGGTGCTAGAAGTGAGTTTCCCCTGTCTCACAAGCTGCTGCCTGTCCGTCAGAAAGCTGGTAATCCACTGACAGATAGACATGGGAACAGAGAGTTGGTGTAATTTATTCTGGAGTATAGCTGGGATGATGGTGTTGAAAGCTGAACTGAAGTCCACAAAAAGGATCCTTGCATATGTCCCTGGTCTGTCCAGATGTTGCAGGATATGATGCAATCCTATGTTGACTGCATCATCCACAGACCTGTTTGCTCGATAAGCAAATTTAAGAGGATTTAGAAAGGGTCCAGTGATGTTCTTCAGGTGGACCAACACCAGTCTCTCAAATGATTTCATGACCACAGACGTCAGGGCAACAGGTCTGTAGTCATTAAGTCCTGTGATTTTTGGTTTCTTTGGGACAGGAATAATGATTGAGCGTTTGAAGCAGCATGGGACTTCACACTGCTCCAGTGATCTATTGAAAATCTGTGTGAAGATGGGGGTCAGCTGGTTAGCACAGGATCAAAGACACGATGATGTGAGCCACGTCTTTCGGAAACAAAAGACGAGGAAAGCTGGTGAGACCCAGATGGCACGGCTCACATCATCTTCACAGATCTTAAGTGCAGGTTGAGTAGCAGGAGGGGGAGGAGGGGGGTTGAGGTGTTGGTGTTTGTGTGAAGTGAAGGTCAGAGTGGGTGTGGGGTGTGAGATTGGGCCTTTCAGATCTGCAGTAGAACACATTCAGGTCATCAGCCAGTTGTTGGTCCACCACAGGGTTGGGGGTAGGAGTCCTGTAATTTGTGAGTTGTTTCATGCCACTCCACACTGATGCAGGGTCGTTAGCTGAAAACTTGTTTTTCGGCTTCTCAGAGTATCTTCTTTTTGCCACTCTGATTTCCCTGTCCAGTGTGTTCCTGGCCTGATTGTACAAGACTTTATCCCCACCCCTGTAAGCATCCTCTTTGACCTGTCGAAGCTGCCTGAGCTCTGCTGTAAACCACGGTTTGTCATTGTTGAACTTTAAATAAGTCCTAGTAGGAATGCACATATCCTCACAGAAACTGATATATGATGTAACAGTATCTGTGAGCTCATCCAGGTCTGTGGCTGCAGCCTCAAAAACACTCCAATCCATGCAATCGAAGCAGGCTTGTAGTTCCCGCTCTGCTTCATTGGTGCATCTCTTTACAGTCCTTACTACTGGCTTGGTTGATTTTAATTTCTGCCTGTAGGTTGGAAGAAGATGAACCAGACAGTGATCAGAGAGTCCCAAAGCTGCTCTAGGGACAGAGCAATATGCATCCTTTATTGTTGTGTAGCAGTGATCCAGTATGTTCCTGTCTCTGGTGGGGCATGTAATGTGCTGTTTGTATTTGGGCAGTTCACGTGTGAGATTTGTTTTGTTAAAATCCCCAGGAATAATAATAACTGAGTCCGGGTATTGTTGTTCCAATTGTATTAGTCATACTGGTCAAGCTAAATTACTAAAAAATTCAGATGTCCATTCAGTTAAATGGGCAGCAACAGGGAGGACAATAACAGGGTGGACATTCAGTGGATAAATGATTCTGTTAACATAAATACTGTATATTGAGTTTTAAATGAATTTTAAATCTTCCCATAACAGGGTGGACATGTTATGCTTGACCACATATGACTAACACCACAAAATAAATGAGTTATAAACTTCAAATAACTCAAAGTAATTTTGCAGAATTGGTGATGTCCACCTCCAGTGTGTGTGATGTCATTTCCTGACATATATATTCAGAGAAAGGTTATAATATCATGACATAACAGGGTGTGCAATAAATCAAGTGACACACAAAAAACTTCCTCTATCAGTGTTAAAATGACACATTTACCACAAATGAATACATGTTAGTGAGAGAATGTTACACAAAATTCTTAGAAATCCAATGATTTAGCATTTATTTTTGTCAAAGATGTTTGACGTGCAGTTTTTGGGACATGAGAAAATGACATGGTGCAATAGAAAAGGATTTCAATTATTTAAAATTTAACTTTTAAGCCCACAGAAGTGTGTAACATTATAAAAAGTCTTTATTCTTTTTCACAAGCCTATCAAAATTATAATCGGGTGAAATTAAACAATATAAATACCACACACACTTGTAATGGGGACTTAAATGACACAGAATTGTAGGAATGACCCATATTTACAGGCGTTCCTGTGCGAGACGTGCTTTACATTGAAAAACAGCTCGGACGGACACAAAAACGTGTTCAGTGCGAACGTCCCCTACTAAACATAAAATGATAAACACTTTAATACAACGAACAGGACGAAGAGAGAAAGGGAAAGAAAAGGCTTAATATGAAAATAGTGCATTTCCCCTTGGATTAGTGTCGTTGTTTTGGCAGTAAATAGTATTTATCATAAGGGAAATGTAAGAAAATCATGTAAAGTGTTTTAACAACCCCTGTACTACTGTACTTTTATTTTGAATTAATGCAGTAATCCAGTTTTTCTTACTTCCCTCTCTCTCTTCCAGAACGAGCTCTGACATATGCAATAAAATGTAATGGCATGTCATGAATAGGTGTGTTTACTGGTGTTTTAAAATCCCCGTGGTGGGAAATTAACATGCACTCGAATGCTATATGATTTTGACAAAATTCTCTTGCTTCTGACATATAACATGCGGTGATTGCCACTGATCTTTCCCCCAGCCGTTTCTGTGTCAAGTGTAGCGTCCGTGTAAAGCAACAGCCGATATCTCACACAACTCACGCGAAAGGTGTGTGTGTTTCAGGTCAATTTCTCTCGATTTGTGGAACATTCGCAACAGTTTGGGTGTGTGACGCTAAAATACGGGACAAACGGCATCGCGTATGGATTTCATACGGAACGCAATTTTTTCACATGATTATGGGACGATTCCTTATTTTACGGGACGTTTGGCATATTTGTTCATTAATTTAACCTGATACTGCTTCAGCCTGAGGGTGACTCTCTCTCTCCACTCACTGTCAAAAATTCCCTCAGTCGATGATGGCGGTGACAACGGTTGTCAGGGGTGGGAAATGGCAGAATTCAAGTGATAATGCACCAGTTACAACAAAGAATCTACAGTTTCACAAAACAGCATCCAATACAGTTAAAGGGAAACTAACGACAGTAGATTATGGACTTCTGAAGCAGCAAAACAAGTGGGTATACCGAGGGTATATGCAAATATTGATCTTTAGAAGTCGTTATACGCAAACAGCCCTGGGAAATAAGTAAGCATACGGCATATACATGCGTATGGCTCCGAATACACCACCATGACTGTGCAAATTCTTGATCAAAGCTTTAATTGTGAATATTCAAGCATCATCATTCATTCATAAAACACAAACAGAATGAATTTCTGTGTAAACTGCTTGTAAAATCAAGCATGGTTTTAAGATCAATTTACACAGAAATGTGTTTGGTTTTTGTATTATGAATGTGGTGCAATATAGACAAAACAGTATTGATACTATCGGCCATCATATCGGTTATCGGCCATAACAATACAATTATTATGGCCAAAATTCCTATATCTGCATCCCTGAATGTACATATCAAGCTACTGAATGTGGATATTTTGAGCTCTATCTTCGGAAACATCCTGGTTATTCAACCAGTCTCGTCCTCTCGGTTCATCACGAGCAGTTTAGTTTTGTCCCCCGTGGAGAACATAAAAGCTGTAATTGCTTTAGCGTTCCTCAGTGCTCCAATTTGAGGCAATCTTACATGCCAGTCAGCTGTGTGGTATTAGCACGGTGCCAGGAAGAGCTATAGATTACCGTTTCCGTGTAGTGATGAAGCCGAAAAATAGCACAGAAATTCAATTTATTTGAGACGGAGACTTGTGGCAAACAGTCATCCCTACGCTGCTTGTAAATTCTGTCAAAATTGCAGAAATATAGTGTCTTTAAAATAAATTATTTTTATACTGCTATAATGGCAATTTGGTTGGACTTTCAAGTCTCAAAATGGGATGTTGGTGATTAGACAGACTTTCAAAGAAAAAGCCACATCTGAAACTTGCAAATAAGAAGAAAAGTTTATTATTAGAAATTAGTATTATGGATGGATTATGGAAGCTTGGTTGGTTTTAAAAGTTTGTCCTTTTCACTTCAAATGCAGCGCTCCACGAGAAGCTGTAAAAACAGTGAAATGCAGCGCAACGGTCAAAGACATCTGTCATGTAAGTGCATGTTCACATAGAAAAACAATCAAAAAGCAGACTAAAAATGTGTTCGATGTGAACGGCCCCTTAAAATTTGGCCAAAATTAGGTAACATAATCATGCTTCCCTTTTTCTGGAACAGCCTTTGCATTGGGAGCACGCCTAAGATCCCTTAAAATGCTGCCTTATGTAAATGTAAATTAGGGTAAGGGTTGTGAAGGATGTTGCAAGGGAAGATCAAGCACTCAAAATGAAGGTTAGATTGAGTAAAAATCAGATAACATTCCATCCAGGGAACATTTTTGGCCCTAATCTTTCCTCTTTCCTCCCAATCTGTCTGGCTTTAACCATATTTTTTTAACAAAAAATAAGATGCATAGCAATCTGTACTCCAAATCCACACTGGAACGGATGTCAGAAAGGGAATTGTTTGGCGTTACGTGTCATAAAGACTAGTCTGTATCTAATGCCCAGGTCTTTAAAAGCAGTAAGTAATCTCACGCAGGTTGTTAATGCGATAAGCGATCTTGCGCAGGTTGTTAATGTGTGCTGAAAATGAATATGTTCCTTTATGAGCCTCTGAAGACTAATTATGCAGCTCTTAAAATGTCACAAACATATGATTACAGCCTTTAGCGCACACAATAAAGATTTGCACTTAATAAAGACCTCACAGCTGTGCTGAGCTGTTCCCCCATAAATCAGGAAAGTTATCGGGGAAGCAAAGTGTGGAGGGGAACATGTGGAATTCTTTGATTCTCCGCACTGCCTCCCCTTGCGGAGGAGAGGGGTTTGGGTTACCGCCGTGAGCTCTGCGTGGAACAATCAGGCCAATTTTCTTCTGTCTAACATACTATCAACTGGCCTGAAAGCGTTTGCTAGCTCTTAAAGCACCTACGCCCCCTGTTGTTGCCAAAAATGGCCCCTGTGTGTGAGAAGGTCTGTCTACGTCCTGCAAGACTATTACAAGGCACGCTCACTACTAGTAAAGCCGCCTTCTAATAACTGGTGAAATGCTAAGGTCTTGCAACAGTTTGATGTCACATTCATACACTGTGTTTGTTGTGTTTATCTGGAGTCCCGCAGCAACCCTACATCTCCACCTATCCTTACCCCTATACTTAACCCTAACCACAAAGATTAAAATGAAACAGTTTGTAAAATTATTAAAAGTACTGTAGAATACAATCATACAGCCGTATCACTAGGTGGCGACAGTGAGGAGAAACGTGATGAAAATTAAGAAGAGAAGAAACTATGCTAAGCTAATAGGCTAACCAGTTAGCTTGTGAGCTAACTTGAGAAAACAGAACAGAGAAATTTTCAATTTAACCATTTATATCTCCAGTTAAATAGTATGAAATGTGACATATAATTTAAAAGTTATCCCTGGTCATATTTACGTGGTTAAGACAGAGACTATTTAGAAGAGATGGGCCAGTTCTATTAAAATGAATAGGAGAAATTGAAACGCCTAATGGTCAACGGATGTCGAAAGGAAGTCCCGCCTTACAGGTAAAAGAGCCAATCATCTTTTAGATACAGACATCGCCTGTCAATCAACTTGAGAACGAGCATGCGCATTAGCTATGCAAGCCAGGAAAATAATTTTTTTTAGCGTAATCTGAGGTAAAGAAGCACAATTTATGATACCACTGTTGTCAGATTTTAATGCTGATTTGAAATATGATCTGCTCGTATAATCTTGAGCAATCATTTTGGAGATTCCGGTCTTTCCCTATTCAAGTAGAAAGGAGCTGCACTTTCATGACTGGAAATAACTTCCCAGGAGCATTTCAGAAATGGCCGCCAGTGGACGGACTTGCTAGAAATTCTTTGGTTAACTTAAGACAACATGAATCATACTGCGATTGCATAGAAGTTCTTTCAGCCAACAGAATTGCTTTGTGATCCAAGGGGGGCATTACTTGGAGTGGGCATGTCACGTAGTGGGTGTTCCTTGTCATCTTGCGGGATGCAGACAGATATACTTGCTGTATGTGTGCATGCTTATTTGCATTAGTGTTAGGGAAGTTACTTTTAAACTGTGGCTTTCCAAGCTACAAGTTTCTCTTAATTTTAAGCAGTTAAACTACAAGATTCACTTTTGAAAAAGAATTTAGCTACAGTACAAGCAACTAAATATTAGTAGCAAACAAATTTGGAGCTATTTAAGGGGCAATCATTTCACATACAAGAACCCGAACCAACCCTAACCCATCCGAGCTTAAAGGGTTAAAGGGATAGTTCACCCCAAAATGACTTGCTTTCTTCTGCAGACCACAAATGAAGATTAGAAGAATATCTCATCTCTGCTGGTCCTTTCAATGCAAGTGAATGGTGGCCAGAAATCTGAAGGTCAAAAAAGCAGATAAAAGCAGCATAAAAGTAATCCATAAGACTCCGGTGTTTAAATCCATGACTTGAGAAGCTATATGTTAGGTGTGGGTGAGAAACAGATCAATCAATCAGATCAATCAAAAAACAGTCCTTTTTTACTATAAATCTTCACTTTTACTTCCAACAACACAGCTGAGATATTCTTCTAAAAATCATTGTTTGTATTCTGCTGAAGAAAGAAAGTCATACACATCTGGGGTGAGTAGATAAAGTAATAATTTTAATTTTTTGATGAACTATCCCTTTAATGTGAATGAACTAGTTCACAATAATGATTCATTGATTCACTTGAGCCCCTGTGAAGCCTTAAAGGGACTATGTCTCCTTTTTTTAAGTGAAATATTTTGATAATGGCTGCTGATTATCACTATATTTCGACAGTTTGTTTTGTATAAATGTATATGTTCAATTTAATGTTGTCATCTTAATTGTTTAATGTTACCATAATAAGATAATGCATATGGTGACTTCCTGTTTAAGTGTGGGACTAGACACTCCTCAAGACTGGTGTGTGCAAGCATTTTCTCTTGCATACTTCTATATGAGCATGCACATGTGTGAAAGCAAAACCTAGCATGTGCCCATGCACAAATGCATGTCGCGAGAGATGTCACAGGAAAAAATGGATGAAGTTTGAGACTGCAGAAGCAGCCTGAGAGAGATCATATTAGTAGCTGGGACCATCGATCGGTTCTAGCACTTAAATTTCAAGCGTGACAAAACCTTAGGCAAATTAATTGTTCGCCAGAATATTACACACATCAGAGTACATTAATCCTCTCTGTGCCGTACGCCATATGAATACTAATAGAGCTGCCAGACGCCTCTCCTTTAGTCTGTCTCATGTCCATTCGCTCATCTGCACCTCTATCCTTTTGTTTCAGCTCACTGTAAACGTACTTATTTCCCTCCCTCATTGTTTTACGTCTCTCTCCCTCACGCTTCTGTTCTCTTTCAATTGCGAGTGACATTAACTGGCAACAACGTTCATTAATATTCATCTGTCTTCCCAATACCTGCAGTATCTGCAAGCCTTTTTCTATCGAATCTTTTGAAGTGTTTCCTTTTTTTAAAAATAATTGTCTGCAAAATTTAGAACTGACATTGAGACTTGTGTCTTATCCATTATGAGGCTTGGCAGGTATTCAGGTGCTAAATGTGTAAATAAACCTGGAATAAAAAATACATAAATAAAAAATGCAAATGAGGAAAAACTTAAAGAAAAGACATCTAACATTATTGCATGTTAAATTCATAAAATAAAGCCTGTATGTAAAGTGTGCACTTGGCAGTGTGTTTTCAATTTAAAGTACAAGATTACGTGTTAAACAATCTAGGAAAAATACGCTTTTTTTTTTTTTTTCAAAGAAAACCATCCCGCTAGTCCAAACATAGGAGTAAATCTCAGATTTCAGTGTTGTTTCTTGTTAGAAATGTACACAAGTCTAATTCGAGGAGCATTGCTGTCCGAAAATCTCTGAATAACCTGAAAGGGATCAAATAATAATTCCAAGACAAGCGCAGAAAAAACAGATATGGGGTTTGGAAGTGGCCCCTGCTTCCGTAAACTGGATTTAAGTGATCAAAGTTCCATACGAGGCAGCCATTGGTGGTATTAAGTTACGTTAATGGCTGCCATGTGCTACCGCCGATGGGCCCAATCCACAAGCATCTCAGGGGTGTCAGGCACAAGACAGTTGTAAAAAGAGGCTTTACAATAGCGCCGGGCCCCAGCAAGCGAGATCAAACCAGATGCTTCGTATACTTTCAAACCTCATACTGGAGATACTCTGCATTTTTTTCACGAATTAACTCCAGATTTTTCGAGGAGCATCGATCAATGCGTCCAAGCGGCTCTCTCAGACTGTGCCAGGCGACGACGGCCCTCGCCAAACAGTTATTTACTGATGCATGGCATCCCCATTCCCGCTTAACTGCAGGAGACACGAGTGACAATAAAAGTCAAACACTTGGTGGTTGCTGGAGTCCTGGCTAGTTATTAGTATGTAAATGAAATCATCACAGCTGCTCTATGCGCGCTCTGTCGGAGAGGGGGGAGACGAGACACACAACGGATCCTGAATTCTGATGCTGTTTCCTGAACAACCATCATCATGTGCTGGCCACCTCGTCCATATATCCTGCTGTCAAGCAATAATGCATGCAAAAAAAGTCTTTATGCATGCAATTAATTTATCGTGAAAATATAGTATGAATATAGCTTAATTAGCAAACTGAATCTGGTTTATTTCCAAATATATGCATGCTTGTAGATTACCAATTAATTGCCATTGAATAAATGTGTTTTCACTTTATAGAAATCTGTACCTCTGTAGTATTTATTTAAAGTTTTATATAAATTATTTTATGCAACAATCAGGCACATATAATTAGTATTTTGATTTGAAGTATGTTATGAATTTAAGGGACAGTTCACCCAAAAATTTTTATTCTGTCATAATTTACTCAACCTGATGTCGTTCCAAACCCATATAAAAAAAATTCCCCAATGGAACTCAAAATGAGATGTTAGGCAGATTGTTAGTCACAGTCACCGCACAATGAATGTGAAGGGTGACTGAGACTAAACATTCTGCCTAACATCATCTTTTGTGTTCCTCACATGAGGGAGAGTAAACTATAACAACATTTACATTTTTGGGTGAATTATCCCTTTAAACATATTGCATGTTTACGCTCAAATTCTAAAATCCAAATCAGGGGAAAACGTAACATTTTTTGTTATTTATTTTTTTCCAAAGAATAATAGTGAAAAACCTTTGCATCAGTTTGACTTTTCATCAGCCTGATCTCGTGAAAATTACGTGACTGTGGCGACATCTAAAAAATATGATATGACGTGTTTCATTACACTTATCAAATGGTGAAATGTCTACTGTATGGCGCTAAAAGCGAGAATGTTCTCCCAAACAGGTTTTTTTTTCCCTCCCCAATTTGGCATGCCCAATTCCCAATGCGCTCTAGGTCCTCGTGGTGGCGTAGTGACTCGCCTCAATCCGGGTGGCGGTGGCCGAATCTCAGCTGCCTCCGCGTCTGAGACCGTCAACCCGCGCATCTTAACACGCCCAACCCGCGCTTGTTGAGCGTGTTACCGCGGAGACATAGCACGTGTGGTGGCTTCACGCCACTCTCCGCGGCATCCACGCACAACTCACCACGCGCCCCACCGAGAGCGAACCACATTACGAGCGACTACGAGGAGGTTACTCCATGTGTCTCTACCCTCCCTAGCAACCGGGCCAATTTGGTTGCTTAGGAGACCTGGCTGGAGTCACTCAGCACGCCCTGGATTTGAACTCGCGACTCCAGGGGTGGTAGTCAGCGTCTTTACTCACTGAGTTACCCAGGCCCCCTAAACAGATGAGGTTTTTAAGGTTAATGCTTTATTGAGTTTTAAATCAATAAAACCAGCCTCCCTACCCTAAACCTTAAAACTAAACCTAAACGATAGTGTCATAAAAGCAAACGTGAGATGAAAAACGCAATTGCTTAAGCAACTACGTCATTTTGTGGTGCTACTATGACACTTTTGGCTCACGTGTCAACTCGAGTGCTCTTCAGGACTCGTACACCGGTCCTTTGCATCGCAAGTGCAACGCTCTATTAGTTGAGCTACTGCACAACTTGATCATTTAGGAAGAAGCTTGTAAATGTAGTTGGTTATGAAATGCAAACGTTAAAATGTAGCGCCTTAAAAGTCATGCACTATTGTAAAAGTGTTTAGATGTCATAAGAAGAGGAACAGGGTGAAAAAGTAAGTGTCTATGATCTGATAATCTGCCGTTTTACTTGTGATTTGTGAGAAAGTTAATAAAAGTAATTGTTGCTGTAGCGCCTCTAGTGTTCATTTAACCAGGAAATTAATGCAATAAGTACAATGAGCCACGTAAAAATAATTTTGCAAATATGTATGTATACTAACATGCTTTTATGAGACCAGTTTCTTTTCAATGCGTCTTTGCAAAACCTGTGCCCATAAAATCTGTATTTACGTTTATTTAAAGCTGTGATTTAGACCTAAATCAAGGGGAAAATCATCAGACATTTCTTATTTATTTTTCCAATGGATAATATTATGAGAAAACTCAAATTTTTTTCCCAGACAGTAAACAAATGCATTCCCCCGAAAACAGATTTCTGCCACAAATAAAACATAGAGCGGCATTAGACACTGCCAAATCTTTGGCTGAAATTGTTTCAATATCTGAGCCATGCATTCAGTGCCCATCTGCCCGAACTCCAGCACGCACCGCCAGCACAAACACAATGAGTAATTCTCTCCAAACATAGCCATCAAACCTGCTGTTTTTTTTCATCAGCCTCATACACATAGATCTCGCTGGCATGTCTGAGAGAAAGCGCAACATGTCTTGTTTGGGATTGTCCACTTGAGGATACTAATTAGGCCCTGATTCTGGAAAATGTTACACATGGAAGAAAATACAAATGCTTTAATCAAACATCTCAGGCGAAATGTGTTGAGCTTAAATAGAAATCAGTTGACGTGCTCAGAGCTTTCTATCGAAATAAAAATAAAACTGGATTCCAGCACAGCCCATCTCTGCCTGGTAAATAAATAATGCTCTACGATATCGTAGACAGCCAAAATGTCAAATTGTCTGCAATTTAAATGCATAGAGGTGTGATGAGTGAAACATATGGGAGATTTAAGAGTTAGCACTTGTTTCCTGACAAAACCAGCCTTTACGCTGTGTAGTGTGCATTTTGGGTGCCTTTGCCAAAGTAATTGTTAGATATGTGACGAGTTTTATGTAAAAATATGCTGAGATACGATCACTGTGCATTTGTATCAGTTCGTCTGACACGTTTCATTAAGCTACAGTTTATGACACGTCCTCTTTAAGTCTGGGAATTCATGGAGAGATGTCTCTCGAAATTCCATCACATCAACAGCATTATTCTTAATTCACAGTACTGCACAGCGGGTGCGCTTAATGTTGTTTTATTCTGTGCAGTGCTATATTGGTAACTGCAAGCAAGCTTATGTGGTTGTATTTTTGGTATTGCTTGAAGAGAAAGATTCCAACACACTTTTCCTTGACAGAATCAGAGAAATTATTTGATTGAAGGTGGTGTCATTTTTTTTTCCATGTTAAAATATATCCCAACAGAGCAGAGACATCTTTACGTAAGCCATTTGTAGGTTGATTCCCCCAAAAGTGTAAAGAGTAAAACTTGGGCTCTAAGGCACTAACACTGCATTGTTTCTTTGAGCATCCCGACCACCTCAACAGAGCAACACTGGCTCGACCAGTGGCATGAGTTTAAGGCGGTACTACCTGTTTGTCCTACCAATGAAAGATGATGTGTTCAGAGAAACCTACAGTGTTAGCGAGAGTTAACAAAAAGTAGTGTTCAGTAGCATGACAGTAGCTCAGTTATTTTCACAATACAGTAGTGTTGCTTTTCCATTAACAAGCTACATTTTCCACCGAGTCATGCGGTAATGTCACAAAACGCTTCATTTGTCACATTGTATTGTGAACGCAGCAGTGGAGTCAAAGGAGGAATCAACCGCGCTCACCTAAACGGTCCTCTTATATCTGAATCATTTAAGGGAAATCTGAATCGTTTAAGTGAATCGTTTAAAATAAACGATTAACTTAAATTTAACGTTTGGAACTTTAATTAATTTTAGTGAGTCGGTTCTTTCAATCGGTTCATATAAATGAACTAGTTCACATAAATGATTCACTGATTCACTTGAGGCCCACACAGCCTTAAAGGGACATTGCCTTCTTTTTTTTAAGCGAAATATTTAGTGTATTGCTGCTGTTTATTACTCTATTTTGATTCAGTTATATAAAATCAGGGGTTTTCCAGTGTTATTAGTGTATATTAAGTATACATTTATGTTTAATTTAACCTTTTCACACGTGAGATTCTCCTGTACTGACGGACCCTCCAGCATGAATTCTTTAATGCACACTTTCATTTAAAAAACATCTTACCTTACACTTCACAGCAGATGCACTGGAGGACAGATTATATCAAAGCTGGTGCACTGAAGGTCAGAGTATATATTTTCAAACATATAATGTGGTTTTTAGATGTTTATAATGGTTGATTATGATCGATAAGATGCGATCGCAAATGTGCTTGTCGGCTATGAGCACCGCCATATTGTTTACACAGCAAAGCAGCATGGGATTCTGAGTTCGTGATAGAAGAATAGAAGGTTCTAAAAAGCTAGCCCTTCCACATTCCCAGCACCGGAAGTGGTTAGAATGAGTGGCGGATGGAATGGGAGAAGGCTCGAGGGGACTGACAGGTTTGTACATTCTTTGTTCGACGTCAGAAAACATGGCCGCAGAGCTGCATCAAAACAGCGCGCTCTGACGGTAACGGCTTTAAACTTTTATTTGGTGATTGTTTGAATGTTTGTAACAGAAAAATAAAAATATTGTGATTTTGCAAAGACAACAGTATGGTAACCGCTTCAGTCCCTCTTTTTCAGCAGCAGCAGCACGAATGCAGATCACACCGGTTTGATCGTACACGTCTGAGCCCAGCCTAGTGTAATCACACCGGTTTGATCGTACGCGTCTGAGCCCAGCCTAGTGTAATCACACCGGTTTGATCGTACGCGTCTGAGCCCAGCCTAGTGTAATCACACCGGTTTGCACGTGCGAAAGGGTTAAAGAATTTAAAGGGTTGTCAACCTGTCTGTATTACTAGTAATAACCATGTTTTTTTTTTGTTTTTTGTTTTGTTTTTTGTAAACCATGATTTTTATACAATTAACCATGGTTTAACTACAGTAATACTGTAGTATCCATATAGTAACCATGGTTTTACTACTGCGTGCTTAATTTTGTGGTTTCATGGTTTTATAATGCTTAATTGCCTGGAGTGAATGGAAACCTTATCAGAGTAATGAAGTTTAATGCGAAATTTCCTCTGTTAAATGAAATTTAAAAGCATACAGTAAATACCCCCCACCCTGAATTGTTTGATACCTAGAGGTTATAGAGTGAGACGCTTTGTTCGGCTCACCTTCCCTCCTACGATTCTCTCTCTCCCCCTGTGATTAAAAAACATCATCAGCATCTCATTAGCACTGATTTGCATAGTGACAGCATGAATATTGTGAGTGTGTTTCTGGGGGTAAGGGTAACTTAATGAATGCGACAGCCTCTTCTGTTTAACTTTTTTTTTTTTTTGCCTCATCCATATTCAGATGACTCTCAGAATCAGACAGCAGTTAAACTTTCACGCTAAAGCCGTGCAGACGTGATAACAAGAACGTTGCACCTGATACCTGAACCCAGAGGAGAATTTGATGCTTAGACTCAGGTTGCTCTTTCATAGCTCAGGAGATTTCAAGTCAACATGAAATTAAAATTGACTCTGTTTACTTTCTTAATGTAATTTGTGGCATGATTCATTGGTGCACGTTATCCCAAATAAAATAAAAAAGTATTTTAGTATCTTTTATTGTAACAACTTGCTCCGCCTCTGCAACAAATGTACTTTTCAGGCTGATGTCACCAAGCCTTCTTATTTTTCAACCCCTCCCCTCCAACAACCTGTCATATAAAAAACACTTTTTAACTATCCAATCAATTCTTAAAGGATAAAATCACATCCCATCCTGTTTCACTCTGTAATAAATCACATTACGGAAGTGAAATGGGTTGCAAACAGTGTGTCACATTGACTTTAATGGAGTTTCCAGTTATATGTCATGCATGTTTCAAGTTTTTCACAGATGTTTTTCCTAGAATATAAGAAATACTGTTAGAATGGAAACTAATTAGAGAATTGTTGACATATAGTAAGAGTACAGAGCTGAAATTAATGTGGATATAACATAGCTCATTATTTTGTAAATGTTTGAGTTCTTATTGAAATCTCTTTCGATTGCAGACTTTGGTATTTTGGCTTATCTAAACATAGTTTAAAATGTTAAAATCTCTTCTGAATTACTGGAGAAATATCTGAGAAGCATGAGACTAAAGCAAAACTCTTTCAAGTTACTCTCATTTATGTCTTGGATAAACCACTGAGACATTAAATAGATCTCATTTGTGATTTTTCTTTATTTCAGAAAACCTGCGGACTTGAGCTAATTTTGGTCGCCAGAGTTTGTTTCTTTTTGCTGTTTTTGTTTAAGACTAGTAAGGGCACTTCTGTGCAATTGCCATTCAATTTTGGCATTTATTTCCTGCAACCACATGTAGCTGGCCACATGATGGATGTAGTGACCAAATTGCTGTGTGCAGAATTTTGCAGCAGTTGATTGCAAACTGACTCTGGATAACATAATTATTTACACTGACACAATAATGTAAAATGATTAACATCATCTCATATTCATACTTATATAAATCACCAGCCCACATTGAGTTCATCGGCAGAGGAGTTTGGGCTGCCGTCTTGCCCTGAGATTGGATGCGAGCCAGATAAGAAGAGTATTAATCGTAGAGATATGCCGCATGGTCGTTTAAAACTTTGAGAAAAGAAGCCCTGGCACGCTGTCTTTTGGCAAAGTGATCACTGCTGGCTGCAGTGGGTGCTTGGAGAAAAAGAAAGAATACCACCCTGCTAACATAAACACCTGAATTTCAACAGTGTTTGGCAGCTAACTGTAGCTTGTCAGGCTGCAAACTACTCAGAAATTAAACTAGCTAAACTACAGTCAAACTACCTTTTTGGGAAGGTTAGCTACATTAGCTACAAACAAAAAGTTGCTAACTTCAAGGTACTAGCTAAATGAAGAAATACAGCTATATAACCACTATACAGTATTGTTTAATTCTGAAATCAGAACAGTATTTATCTAGCACAAAAACAATGAAGATCCCAATTAATGATAAACATGTGTGGCAACATTAAATTTAACATTAAAACTCATATTGTATATAAGCTACTAATTAGCCTACAACTAATAATAATAAAACTAGAAAACAAGCTCTTTTATATAAGACGTATTAACAGCGCAGGGCCTCTAGTGAATTGCTGAATCGTTTATTTGACTAGTTTATTTACATGAACCGATTCACTAAAGTGAATTGAACTCCCCAACGCTACACACAAGTGAATCGGTGAATCATTTATTTTTACCGTTTCATTTACATGTTCGCTATGTTTTGGTCTTTCCATTAGAAAGAATCGGTTCAGGTGAGCTTGATTACTCGTTTTGATCGTCTTCATTTCTACGTGCTTGATAAAACTTCTTAAAAAAGCGATTTAGTGCTTTGTCAGGCAAGTGGCTTGTTACTGAAAAACTACACTTTTTGTTACAAAGCTGAGGCACTACTGTAAAATGTGGTTAAGACCCATTCACAATGAACACATTTATATATATATATACTGTATATATACTATATATTTCTACGTAAACATTCGCTAGACTGACATCTTTGACCTTTGCAATGCATTTTTTTCACCCTCTTGCGCTGGAGCGCCTATGGTTTTTTTGGCACCGTGGCCATTAAAAAAAGAACATCAACATTTTAAAAGCGTACTGAGTGCACATGCGTTCAGTTATATCTGTTGCACTGCGTCAAGCTTTAGGACAAAATGCGTTCATTCTGAACGGCCTCTTATTAGGTCACTCTCCAACTCTCTAACTCAACATAGATGTCCTACCTGTGTATGAAATAGGACTTGACCGGCCAACGTGCACTTTTTCGCCCCCATCTCTCCCCAAAATGAGAATTACTACTGGGAGGCTCTGAACAATTTTATGTAGGGCTTCAGAACAAAAATCAATATTTAATTATCTGTGAGCGTTTGGTGTCACTACATCTTTAGATCTGTAGGGTGGAGAGGACAGGGTCACCGCGCCGGTAAGTGAGACCGTCAGTGACGAGGGTTGTCTGGTCCCAAGGCTCCGATTGGCCTGTCTTCAATCACTGCTGGAGCAATGACTGACAAGTCATTTATACATTGACCTATGTGTTTGGCGAAGGCCACCTTAAGAAAGAGGGTGCATGACGTGTATACAGTATGGATGAGGTTAAATATGGTTTTGAACTACACACAGAAATGTGGCTTAAATACCCCATCTAGAGGCAGGATGGAACTGTTACTGGTTAGTAGGGTGTAACGCAATTCCTACAGTAATTTAATGAAACTTGAATTAATTTTAATATCCAATGAGTTAAGCATATTAGTCATAATTATATATTTATTTCCCATTTTTGTTTGAATTTTTGAAACATTTCAGTGCAGTTACAGTCCATCTGATGTACAGTAGGGTCATTAGTGAATATGCTTATATTCTGCATCTTTCTAATTAAATACAAAATTATTCATTAAAAATTACATTATCATCCTACATTAACATTTATGCATTTAATAGATTCTTTTATCCAAACCAACTTACAGTGCATGCAAGGTATATATTTATTGATTTAGCCTAACAATTTGATTGAAAATGTACATGAATTTGAAAGGTTGTATTTTTTAGTATTGCTTCAATGGAAGCAAGAAATGTGACCTTTTGTACAAAGGAGTTAACATTTCACAAATTTACTTACATTTCATTAGTGATCTAAATAGTGCAGAATAGTAAATATGTCTTGTTCATTTTACAACACAACTTTATGTTAGTTTTATTTATTTATTTTTGTGATAATTCATTCATTATTTCTCATTTTTGTATAAATTTGGAAATATTTCACTGCAGTAACAGTCCATTTGATGGGGTCAAAAGTCTGAGACCATTTGTGAAAATGCAGATATTATGCATTTTTCTAATTAAATACACAATTATTAATTGCAAATGATAATATCATCCTAACAATTTGATTACAAATGTAAATGAATTTGAGAATGTTTTAGCATTGCTTTTTTTGGAAGCAAAGAAATCTAACCTTTTGTGCAAAGGAGGTAACATGGTCAGTGTCACCAATGTTCTTATATTTGATTATTGATCTAGAAATGGTGCAAAATCTTAACCTTTCTTTGTTTTAATTTTTTATTGTTTTTGTATTATTCCTAAAAGCTTGTTAATTCCCAGGTTTAAATAAAAGTACTTAAATAAAAGTAAATAAATAATAAATTCACAGATTTTCAGTGTGGTCTCAGACTTTTAGACCCCACTACATCTAAATATATATGTGTGTGTGTGCGTGCGTGTGTGTTTGTGTGTGCGTGCGTGTGTGTTTGTGTGTGTGTGTGTGTGTGTGTGTGTGTGTGTGTGTGTGTATATACATATTTATACTACATTGTGGGGACCAAATGTCCCCACAAGGATAGTAAAACCTGAGATCACCTACCTTGTGGGGCCCAGCCAGCGGTCCCCACGAGTGCAATGGCTTATTAAACATACTAAACTGTTTTTCTGAAATTTCTGTGAGGTTTAGGTTTCTGTGAGGGTTAGGTTTAAAGGTAGGGTTAGGGGATAGAAATAATCGTTAGATCTGTATAAAATACATAATATGCATGGAAGTCTATGGAGAGTCCTCACAATGATATAGTGTGTGTGTGTGTGTGTGTGTGTGTGTGTGTGTGTGTGTGTGTGTGTGTGTGTGTGTGTTAACCTATTTTTAGAATTTATACATTTCAATTTCATAGCAAATTTCCACGAATTGAATTGTGCAATTTATAACAAATTAAATTAATAAAACGTAATGTATTTTATTTTGTTAAAGATTACTCAATTCAATTAAATGTTGTTTTTTTTTTTTTTTTTTTTTGAGTGTATGATGTAGATAAAATACTGTTGTGACGTGTGTAACGTAACATAGTAATTGTATAGCATGTGATTTAATTTTATGAGCAAAGAGCAAAGTATAATAGTGAAAATTCTTTCATTATTTCCCATTTACGTGTGAATTTGAAAACATTTCAGCGCAGTTATGATTCATTTAAGCTATATGTTATGATTTATTTAAAGTATTGTACAGTGTCTTCGAACATACCAAAAATGTCTGCCAATCACCTCTGTAAACATTCATAATAATAGATATAATGCAGATGAAGGCAATTAAACATTTCACCACCTGGCATCTTTTTGTGTCTATTCATTTGGCTAAAGATTTCTTTCAAAGTGTAAATGAACTTGGAATACAAGAGACAAACTTGAAATGCTTGAACTGATTTAATTACTAACCGTGATTCTTTCTCAAGCGCGAAAGTAGTTCTGGGACAGATTCTATTCCCTGAGCTGACCACTGGGTTTTGGGTTCGTAAGAGACACTTTTTACTTCTTTCCTGGATGTCCTTTGCACTCTCAGTTAGAGGACACAGAATTGGGACCTTTCTTGAGTTTAATGGTAGCACACAGCCAATCAATACCCTTCAGCTACAAAGGAACAGTTGAGGCACCAAAGGCCCAAACACATTACACGCTAGTCAGGGCCAATCGCAATCTGATCTTGAGGTTAGAAATACACGCTAAACTGTTAGCCTCTAGTTTCTCCTCTGGACCGCTCCAGTTGACCAGATTTGTCTTTCATATTACCATTGTTGTCACAGTTCACCTCCCAGTACGGGATGGAACTCAAAGACTTAAAAAACATTTTGAAAAGTCTTTTTGTTAAAACATTAATTCGCTTAAGAGCTAATTAGTGTTATCGTGTTGTGATGATAAATGTATGAACTGCGCAGTATACACTAAATACTTTGTGCTATTTATTTTGTTTTTAAAAAGTAGCATGTGAAAACATACACGTTATGCCACTATAACCATTTCTAACAGTTTGAATGCTCCGTTGTTGTCATATGACCTCATTACGAGCAAGCAGCGTCCAGTTACAATGTAATTTTAGCATACGCAGAAAATCATCTGGCTAAATACATTTGCAACATATGCACATTGTACATGCTGCATACTACAGAAATAGTAAGAGTAGTATGGTAGTACACAAATAAGCAGCATCCAGTTATCATTTTTATGTTATAGGTAATTTGGCTATAGACAATTTGCATACTGTGCACAGTATACTTGCTGCATACAACAAAAATAGTAAGTAGTATGGTAGTAATTGTAGTGTGCTATTGTGGTCTCATGAAAAAGGCTACATTTGAAATGGAGTACTATCTTACTAACTAAACACTGTGCAATATATACCGCATACTGTATACTACTTTTAAAAACGGTATGTGAAACTGAACTGATTATGCAACGATAAACGTTTCAAACAGTAGTATGCTATGTTGTTGTATCATGACCTCATTACAAGCAAACGACATTTACTTATCTTATTTTGACATATGGAATACATCATCTGGCTATAGAAAAGTAGCACACTGTGTATACATACCGCAAACTACAAAAGAAGTATGGTAGTAATAGTAGTATACGAGCCAATAGCGTCCCGTTATCTTCTCAATTTAGCAATATGAAGTATGTTATCTGGTTATAGAAAATTTGCATACTACAGGTATGCACAGTATGCATGCTGCATACTAGAGAACTAGAGTAGTAATGATTGTATATAAGCAAGCAGTGTCCAGTTATCTCATTTTAACATATAAAGTAATTCATTTGGCTGTATAAAACTGGGCATAATGTGCATAGTATACTTGCTGCATACTACAGAAATAGTAGTATGGTAATAATTGTGTGCTATTGTGGTCTCATAAAAAAAAAAAAGCTAAGTTTGGAATGGAATACTAGCTTACCTACTAAATACTGCGCAATGTATATTGCGTACAGGATTGGGGAGTAACGGAATACATGTAACGAGATTGCATATTTAAAATACAAAATATAAGTAACTGTATTCCATTACAATTTAAATTGTTGGTAATCAGAATACAGTTACATTCAAAAAGTATTTTGATTACTGAAGAGATTACTTTTCATTTTATTGTCATTTGTTTCATTTAATATTTAGTCTGTTCAGTTGGAAAACATTTATCGATGTAAATGGTGCGATCCAAAGAGCGTTGAAAATGTATTAAGATGTTAAATTCATACGAGCAGACAGAGGAGTAAGTCTGAAGTTTGGAGCAGCAGAAATGGAAATAAACTTTGTGTCAATTGTCATGTGAATATTTAGCTTTATGCTAAGCTTAAATGCGATTTCTAGCCATTTTACATGCATTTACATGTATGCATTTGGCAGACGCTTTTATCCAAAGCAACTTACAGTGCATTCAGGGTTTACATTTTATCAGTTTGTGTGTTTCCTTGAAATTGAACTCATGATCTTGGCATTGCGAGCACCATGCTCTACCAGTTGAGCTACAGAAACCCGTGAACAGGCATGATCAGATTTTTTTTATCAAGAAAATCCATGTTAGATCATATTTTATTTTATTTTTTTTCTAGTAAGACCTTTGATATATTATTCTTGATTAGAATTTTGTATTGTTTTTCTGTAAAATACCTAAAAATAATTTAAACAAGAACAATTGGATTTATCTTGTTTTTGAAGCGACACTGATTAATACGTTACAAATTACATTTTACAGCATGTATTCTGTAATCTGTAGTGGAATATATTTTAAAAGTAACCCTCCCACCCTGACTGCGTACTACTTTTTAAAAATGAAATGTGAAACAGAACTATGCAACGATAAACGTTTCAAACAGTACAGTAGTATGATACATTATTGTCACATGAACTCATTACGAGCAAACAGTGTCCACTTATCTTATTCTGACATATGAAGTACATTAAATGTGCATACTGTGTACACATACTGCATACTACAGAAATAGTAAGAGAAGTATCGTATTAATGGTAGTATACAAGCAAGCAGCATCCAGTTATCTTATTTTAACATATGAAGTACGTCACCTGTCTACAGAAAATTTGCATACTACAGAAATAGTAAGGGGAGTATGATAAAATGGTAGTGTGTTATCATGTTGCCATGAATAAGGCTACCTTTGGAATTAAATGCTTACTAGCCTACTGACTAGATACTGTAAAATATATACTGAATACGGCATACTATTTTAAAATGCTATGTGAAACAGAGCTGTATTATGCAACGTTGAAGGTTTCAAACAGTAGTATGTTACATTGTTGTCACATGACCTCCCTACATTTGTCACATGACCACATCATGGTCCATGTTTAATTCAGTTATCATCTTGGATATGTAACTATTACTACAGCAGAAATAGTAAGAGTAGTATGGTTGAATGCCATTCCGACACATTTAGACAAATATAGTATATTAATATAGAGTATTTCAGTAAACATTTGCATACTATGGGCAGTACATACTGCAGACATAATATTAGTAGTGTAGTAGCATGCTAATCTGAACATACTCCAGAGAGAAGTTCGGAATAGCATGCTATCATACTACAATTACTATTTCTGTCATATGTCTACTGCAGAAATAGTAAGAGTAGTATACTATTATGCTATTCCAAACATACTGTAGCACAAGACTGCAGTTGTGTAAAGTGAGAAAATGAATGTGTGTGAACAACGCTCACTCAGGCAGTTCATCACTTTGTACCAGCAGATGAGCAGTCTCCTCTGGTAATGCTTACCCTTGCAAGTTCAACCCAAATTAAGTGCCTCATCTTCATTGCAGGCTGTACGGCGATTGATTTGTCCCTTTTAATCAATTTATTTAATTAGTCATACATTCAGCTCTTAACATGCACTGCCTTTCTCCGTGTCTCATTTTCGCTTGTTGGTCTCTTGAGATTATCTGGGAAATTATCTCACAACCCCCATCGATGGAGAACTGATAAACAAAAGTCCATTAATGCCACGACAGTTTTTAACGAACATAGGGTAATCAATTATTATTCATTATTATTATTATTATTATTATTATTATTATTTTACTGCAAATTTGGGGGGAAAGGGACAGTTTTTGCCACAGATTAGATTAACATCTGTAAACATTGCATTTGGAGCCGTTTAGTGGAACGCAAACATTTGGTGCCATTTAGACTGTTTGCAAAATCATGCTAATGTGTTCATGGGTTGTGAGGGGGATTGGGGTGAATACAGTAGCACTAGTTGGTGTTGCACAGATGGTCAGTGTATCAAAAGTAAATTAAAAACATTATTCTTAGTAGTACAGATGTGTCATAGACTGAAAAGAGAATCAGATGTGTACCTACACATCTAGTCTTGCATTAGACTTCGTTTCATACATGTCATTTGAACTGTATGTAGGTTAGGTATGTCAAATCAACCACATTTCAGAAACTTGGGCTGAAATGTTTGATTTTGTTAATACTTTTTCTGAAGAAAGATAAACATAAATGAGGATGAAAGCCAAAATATTAAATACCATGGGCCAATATTTACTGAGTAATCCATTATTTTGTAGAGGGGTTCAAATTAAATTTTTCACCTATGATTTTGGAGTTAAACTACAGGTCAAAGAAATAACCTTAGAAAGGTGGCAGCATCATTATTCTGTTTTTACACAGAGATTGGGAGGTCTGTTACTAAATTCAGTTGAATTCATAATAATTATACTTATTTCTCACACGTTATACATTTGCACAGATACAGTGAAATTCTTTTTTTTCACATATAGCTAAGCTGGGGTCAGAGTGCAGGGTCAGCCATGATACAGTGCCTCTGGAGCAGATAGGGTCAAGGGCCTTGCTCAAGGGCCCAACAGTGGCATCTTGGTGGTGCTGGGGCTTGAACCCCTGACCTTCTGGTCAGTAACTCAGAGCCTTAACTGCTGAGCCACCACTGCCACTTTTTTTATAATTTATATAATTCAGCACTTCTTGTTGCATTATATGCCAATGGTGTGAGTCCAAATATGGGGAAAAACACTTTTTAGTATTGTTTTTTCAAAGTTTTAGTGCCTGTAACTCCAGAAGTATCAAACATACCTTTATATCCTTTTAGATTCTGGTTCAGAACAAACGTCTCGGTTACCGTTGTAGCCTCCATTCTCTGACGGAGGGAACGAGATGTTGTGTCAATGTAGTGACACTAGGGGTCGCTCCTGGGAGCCCCAAACACCTCCAATCTTTGAGAAAAGGCCAATGAGAATTGGCGAGTGGAATTTGCATGCCACTCCCCTGGACATACAGGTATAAAAGGAGCTGGCTCTCAACCACTCATTCAGGTTTTGTGCTGAGGAGCCAAGACAAGGTCCCGGCCATTTCAGCAGATAGTACCGCGTTGTGGAAAGAGGGACAAAATGTCTCGTTCCCTCCATCAGGGAACGGAGGATACAACAGTAACCGAGACATTCCCCTTCTGTCACTCACTCGACGTTGTGTCGATGTAGTGGAACTAGGGGTCCCTATAGAAAAATGCCACAACAGCTGGACCGTGTTACGTGACCTGCCAATGCAGGTGCAAGCAAGCTGCTGCGTGCATAATAGCAGGTGCTTCAGTCCGCACATAACCTCCCCCAATGCCCCACAAGACGTCATGTAGTTCCCCATATCCCAGAGGGGGGGAATTAACTAGTGTTTTCTCTCTATGTTTTCTCTCCACAGATTATTAGATTCGGCTGGGGCCATCTAACGCTATTACATGCACTGGGGAAGGTGTTCTTTTCCTTTCCTATTCTTTCAGGGGGAAAAGACCTCGCGGAGACCACATCCTGCCTGGAGGAGAGGTAACGTGGCAATATGTCACGTGGGCTCACTAGCTGCACATGAAAGAGGCGAGGTGGTAGGTCCTGCCTGGAAGGGGAGGAGCTCTACAAACACAGCAACCGGGGGCAGAGAGGGATCTGCCCTAGGAAGATGCGGGTCTGCCGACAGGGAGACCGTACCGCGGAAAATACATCACAGGGGGTTACAAGAGTAACCGGCACCTGTGGAGCACCTATCCCAGTACAGGACATATTAGTACCCGTAGAGGGTCCGGCTGCGAATTCCTCCACCGAATTCGCGATCCACAAGGCTAGGGAGGAAGGACATCCAGGGTTCACAGTTCGTGAACTCGCATGGGAGAAGAAGCGCACGTCTTTGCCTCACAGAGGGGAAAGGCGCTATATGCAAGCGATACACCCGGCCAGCTGTTCCGTATTACCAAACTTACCTGTTCGCACCTGACAAAACACAGGACAAAACTGGCTCAACCCGGAGATTGTAAAATCTCGCAAAGGTATTGGATGTTGCCCAACCCGCTGTTGATGTGCCAACACAGCCGTGGTCCTGTCCAGGAGCCAGCGGCTGCGTGCCCGTTGCACACGGCGCCCCAGCCCAACTTGGAGGCGTCTGTGGTGACCATGACGCGTCTGGACACTTGCTGTAGGGGGACACCTGCCCGCAGAAATGCATGGTCTGTCCAAGGGCTGAACAAGTGGCGGTAGAGTGGCGTGATAGCCACGCGATGTGTGCCGTGGTGCCATGCCCATCTCGGGACTCGAGTCTGAAGCCAGTGCTGAAGTGGTCTCATATGCATCAACCCGAGCGGTGTGACCGGCGCTGAGGATGCCATATGCCCCAGGAGCCTCTGAAAGTGTTTCAGTGGAACCGCTGTCTTCCGCCTGAATGACTTCAGGTAGTTCAGCACCGACTGCGCGCGCTCGCTTGTGAGGCGCGCTATCATTGAGACAGAGTCTAACTCTATGCCTGGAAAAGAGATGCTCTGAACCGGGGAGAGCTTGCTCTTTTCCCAGTTGACCCGAAGCCCTAGACGGCTGAGGTGCCTGAGCACCAGGTCCCTGTGTGCGCACAGCAACTCTCGAGAGTGCGCTAGAATCAGCCAGTCGTCGAGGTAGTTGAGTATGCGGATGCCCACTTCCCTTAACAGGGCAAGAGCTGCCTCTGCGACCTTCGTGAAGACGCGAGGGGACAGGGACAGGCCGAAGGGGAGGACCTAGTACTGATACGCCCAGCCGTCGAAAGCAAACTGTAGGAAGGGTCTGTGACGAGGTAAAACCGAGATGTGAAAGTATGCATCCTTTAGGTCTACCGCGGAGGGCGGAGGCGGCCTGTCCAGCGGCACTCTAGGCTTTAGTCGCCAGAGACGATGTAGTCCTACAGGCCCTGGAGGGGAGTGCCGGACGATCCCGCCAGGCGGCGGCGTTTTGCGGGCAGAGATGCAACGAAACCGTCTTATCCACCTGAGGGTACCCATGGGCCGCCCCGCCATCGGGTTGTGAGAGCGGACGAGCTGGGAAGTCGAGTTTGGGCAGAAAAAGGTACCCTCCAGGACCTCGTCAACTTGTGAGCGGCGCCCCGAGCCCAGGAACAAGTCATCTAGCAGCGAGGGCTTAGGGGAGGGTGGAGATTTCCAGTCCAACCCGACACTCGCGGCGGCCCGGGCAAGCATGGCGGTCAGCTCTGCGTCGGTCTGAGACTGGGCGGGCAGACCCGAAGGTGGCAGCCCAGTCGAGTCCTCGGCATCTGACATCGCCAGTGCGCTCTCCGACACAGCGATCAAGGACTCATCCTGCTCACAAGCCCCGAGAGAGATGTTAGGCTAGCCTTGAGGAGAGCTGGTCTCATCTCGGAACTTGACGGAGGCAGACGAGCGTGCTGGGGAACGGGAGGTCCGCGAGGAATTACCCGGAGAAACCACGGCCATTGAAATCCCCAAATCGCCTCCAGCGCCAGCCGGGCCGGTCTTGTACCCGTAGGTAGAAGGCGCAGCACGGGGGGTGGCTGGAATGGCTTTCCCTCGGAGGAAGGAAAGCCACGACCGCAACGTTGCCATGGTCATGTTCTCGCAATGAGAACACGAACCATCCACAAACGCAGCCTCAGTGTGAGCACGGCCCAGACACGTGAGGTAGTGCCCGTGGCCATCGGAGGCGGAGAGATAACAACCGCATCCAGGAATTACACAAAGACGTCAGTGTGTTGCTCTGATAGATGAAAATATACTCTTTGCAGAAATATATACTCTCTCAGTAGCACTGTCGAAGCGCCCAGGGGCGTAGTCTGCACTAAGCGTGCAGAATGAGAGAAAGCCACTGAAATGCGCCGTATATCCAACAGCATACGCTTCTATCTGAGGTGAATGGATCGGCAGTGGAATTCAGCTCGCTGACACACAACCGCTCGGCTCCGAAGAAAAAATCTGAATGAGTGGTTGCGAGCCAGCTCCTTTTATACCCGTATGTCCGGGGCGGAGAGTGGCATGCAAATTCCACTCGCCAGTTTCTCATTGGCCTTTTCTCACTCACTTCGACACAACGTCAAGTGAGTGACAGAAGGGGAACTATTATTTTTGTATCTTTATTTTTAAGTCTCTATATGGTTAAATTCCAGAGATACTGTATGTGGCTCTCAATGTAGCTCCATGCAAAAAAAATACATAAATAAAAATTACCCATTTTCAATAGTCAAAAAACGAAATGTTTTTTTTTTTTCTTGTCCAACAAAACAAAGGTCTAATGTACAAAAAATATTGAAGCTAGAAATATACCTTTATTTATTCACATACAAACAACAATGTCAAAATATCTATTATTCTATTATTAAGAAGTGACACATGTGGCTCTTCAGTTAGTGCAATACTTACAGTATATATATTTTATAGACTTCAGAAATACAATTTTTCTTTAAAATGTACTATATTTTTACATTAAGAAAAAAATTTTTTTTTTAAGAAAAACAAGTGGTGCTTGCCCGTGCAAAACTCAACTGCCTCTAACTTCTCTTGTGTTCCACAGAAGAAAAAACGTCATGCAGGTTTAGGACAACACGAGGGTGACAGAATTGTCATTTTTGAGTGAAGTATTCTTTTAAGTGTAAGAAAATATTTCCAAAGATTTAGACCTTCTAAAAAAACAAAAATGAATGGGCTTTTTGTTCAGGTGTGAATATAAAATTTTTCAGTGTGACCAGCAGTTTTCAGCGGTTTCAAATGTTTGAGGGACGTCATCATTTCCATAAACTCATGAACTGTGCGATCCACCTGTGAGATTAAAAAATGCCATTGTTTTACATTCCAGAAGAGACATACCTGAAGGGAGAGAACTGAAGAGATGAGCCAAGTTGAATCTATTTCCATAATTCTGCTGCGCCTGTCTGCTGGTCAGACCTCAGGTGGTTCATCAGTTGCCCGGGCCAGACCCTATCAATGCGAGGGGCGATCTCATCCTTTCTGCATCTTTTCTCATCAAAGCTTGATTAAATGGGCTTCAAATATGCCTGCTGAATAACAAATGTGCAATTCCCTCAACATTCACACACATACACACACACACACACACCTGCACGTACATGTGCGTATCCCAGTTCATGCATACTTGAAGAGCATGTTTCTCATGCATTCTCATGAGTCCTAATATAGCATTTCTTATTTTTAATCCCAAAATGATACTTATGAGCTTTATTTGGCTCAATAAAATATTCATAAATGATATTATTAGTGTTTGCTAAGGCATGCGCAGTGTTATATGAAGTACCCAATAGCCATACTTAGATCAATACAAGATAAGCTCAATCGACAGCATTTGTGGTATAATGTTGATTACCGCAAAAAAATAATTTATCCCTCCCTTTCTTTAAAAAAAGCAAAAATCTAAATTACAGTGAGGCACTTACAATGGAAGTGAATGGGGCCAATTGTTTTGGACCTTTTATAGGCAGAAATGTGAAGCTTATACTTTTTTTAAAAAACACACATAAATTCTTCTGTTAAAACTTGTGTATAATTTGAGCTGTAAAGTTGTTTAAATCATTGTTTTAAGGTTATTTTAGGTTAGTAAGCGATTTTATCACACTAAAATCATGTTTACTGTACATCATGTGGCGATACTTTTGAAATAGTGCATTTTAATGTTTACGGATTGACCCCCATTGTAAGTGCCTCACTGTAACCTACAAATGCTGTCGATTGAGCTTTCTGATAACTTGACTGATAAATTCATCAATATTTCACATTATTAATGTTTAAGTCCAAGAATGGTGACACTACTTTAACATTCCCTTTGTAAAGGGTTTATTAAGGGGTTCATTAATTATTAATAACTCATCTACAAATGCATTATAAATCATTTATGTGCAGTTATAACAACATGAATAAAGAAATTAGAATTGTCAAGCAATGCTGTGTGTGAGCATGAAGACCTGCAGAGGACTGTGTAAGACACCACTCGGAGTAGCACCATTCTTTTAAAATGAACATTACCAGGAAAGTGACATTACAATATAGACATTACAATAATGAATATAGACTCAGCACCTTTTAATCTCTATACTAGTCTATTTTTGCTGGATCATTACATAAATGATGAATTATGACATTTCATGATTTTGATTAAAATAAGTACCTTAATTGAAGGTGCAGTATGTAAGATTCAGAAACCCTTGTTATTAATGACACCTGTGGCCGTTAAGTGAACTGCAGCCTGTTGCTCGTGCTCGTGCGCACACTCCATAGGGACACGAGCAAGCATCGGCCAAAACAATGACGTAACGTACAAAGAGACTGAATGTGATCCACCGGCATCATGCTGACAGATGAGGTAGCATAATTAAAATTACACAGTTATGATTGTTTTACTACAAACTTTGAGACTGCATATTATATTTGACTCTCCAGTGCTGGAACTGGGCTAAAACAAAGTGTGGATATAGGTCTGACTATGTGAGACTGTAGTTTGAAGTAATCACTTTTCTTTGCATGATACATAGGCTATCATATAAATGCAGTCAATGTCGGCGTTAGCTAGCTAGCCAGCTTTATCAATAGCTGTTAGCTAAATTTGGTGGATGATGACAGTAGCTGTTTATAAAATAGACTGTACATCATAAATATGTTGACACAATTCAGTATTGATGTGATTCCATCACAACTGTCATTTTGATATATCGATGCGCTATTGTTTTGTAATAATAGAATGTATGTATTTTCTGTATAACCAAGTTACGTTACACTAATGAATGGGTCTTTTTGCATTATCTGGAACATTGTCTAACATTCATTTCATGTGTTATTGTAGTTTACCTTGCTGAATAATTACAGATTACCTTTGTTTATGACAGTTACTGTGCAGGCAAGATTAAGTTAACTAAAATTACACAGATCAATCCTTATGGCACTATATTTCACATGCTTTGCAGTTACGTAAGCTAAATAAGAAGAACGCCAATTCTTCAGGATCGGTTTTGATCCCCAAAACCGACCGAAGTTCCTTCCAGGAATCAAATGCCCTGCCGATGTTCACTCTAGTTTTAGCTTGACCACGATCAGGTTTCCGCTTAGCCAGACGGGATTCAGTAGATAAATGTTTTTTTTGGCTTACTCTGAGTTTGTGTAGGAGTCGGTGTTGTGCTGGGAGCCGGACATTTGCTGGATTCCATCTCCATGATAACGTTACCTAGTTTTGCAATTTGTCACTGTTGAGTAGCGGAAGAGAAGCACTGAGCCAAGGCTCTCGGGAGCGCGCATAAACATCACATCCTTTGGATTTTCCCGGCAAAAGCGACCCGCTCCCTTCGAAAGAAAATCAGTCTACAGGCTTTAATAGGCAACCTAGGAAGTCCGGGAAGGGCTCATTTTTTAAGTTGCGTTACAAGCCATTTTTTTAAAAATTCATATTGCACCATTAAGCATTTATAACTTGTGAGTTAAAACTGTCTCACTATTTGGCAAGTATTGCATGAAAGTCGCCCTTTTTATTCATGTTGTTATAACTGCACATAACTGATTTATAATGCATCTGTAGATGAGTTGTTAATCATTAATGAACCCCTTTATAAACCCTTTACAAAGGGAAAGTTTATGTAAAGTGTTACCCCAAAAATGTATCAAATTAATTCATAGCCAAAACACAGATTAAAACTTACATGAACAGTCTCTTCTCTTTAGATCCCAGAGTGGAGACGCAACACACAGTTTTGGGAGTTTTTGATTCAGATTTGCAAATTGATTCAAAAAATGAAGAGTTCAGACTGCTTGTTGAAACAATTTGACTGATTCAAAAGAATCCAATTGATCAAATGATTAGTTTGCTATTCGGACATCACCATGCCACGTGCAGTTTAGCTTTCCAGCAGTGTTATTTTTTGCTTATAAATACTTCTGGAGAAATGTAAAGGAGTAATTAATTTTCTCTTCAAACTTAGTGACGTGAATAAAGCACAAATATATATATAAAAATGCACTTAAATATACATCTGTGGGCAAGCATCACTAGTGCTATTGCTTATACTGTACTATTTGTTATTTAAACTTATTACACTCTCTGGAATACTCAGTTCTGATTAGTTAATGGCACAATCTAGCAGTCTGATATTTTTGAATAACAACCACACATCCGGGGATAAAGTCATATCAGATCAGTCATCAGGGTATTGCGAGTCATCTTTCCTACTTCTCAGATCACTGTGCGATCTCTACAAAAAAGTGAATACAATAATTTCAGCTCAAATCAATGTTTCATGTCCATTTATTTAGAAAGTAGTCTTTTAATAAGATGGATAATGAACTCCAATGCAAACCAGAGTTGGAATTCAGCTGTTCAGTGATTTCTTTCTTCTCACATAATTACATAATTTCAACGAAAATCAATATTTATGTCCATTCATTTATTTATGTGGTTAATAGCCATGTAATAAGCGGGATAATGGACAATCAGCTGGTTGATTTCGCAAAATAAACCCCTTCAGGGTGATACAAGACCCCTCTGCTTCGCATTGGGGTCCTGATCACCAGGGCTAAGGGAGGCATTGATCAAAGTTGATCAGATTTGCCCCCAGAAAACATACAAGTGCCCCACCAAAGACCACATCCTAGTACCAGCACTGCTGATCACCCTGCAGGGGTTTATTTTGCGATAACAACTGGCTGATTGTACTTTATCCCTTACACACCCTTAACTCTAAGTATTAAATATCGGCATGTTGTAACTTGTCCCTTAACATTTGTGCTACAGAAATGAATATCTTAACCTTAAATTGTTCAGCTTTTTGAGGTGTTCAGACATACAATTTCAAAATGGTGGATGATGAAACAGCAAAACATCCCATAGATTTACATATCTACATACCAGAATATCATACAATAACACTTTTGGATTGGCTGTTTTGACTTGGGCCAGTAATCACCTATCTGGTTGCCACCCAACCCTAGCAAATGTATAGCCAGGGTTGGGAGGGATATATAATTTTAAAATGTATTCCACTAAAGATTACTGAATATATGCTGTAAAATGTATAAAAACATATTCCGTTAGATTACTCAAGGTCGGTAACGTAATCTAAATACTTTGGATTACTTCTTCAGCACTTCACTTGTTTTGACTATAAAAACTCTCGTTAAAATACACGTTAAAATACTTTTTGAATGCAACTGTATTCTGATTACCAACTATTTAAACTGTAACTGTAGTAGAATATAGTTACTAATATTTTGTATTTTAAATATGTAATCCCATTACATGTATTCCATTACTCCCCAACCCTGAGTATAGCAACACCCTGACAACCAACCACAACACCCACTTTCATCCACTTTCAACCACATGTTATATAGAGACCGCTTTTCACCATCCAGTGAATATAATCAAGTCCTGCCCTGCACTTTCTCTCGTTGAATACCCTGTTTCATTCTACAGTACAGATCAAGAGACTGTAATGGTTCGTGAATACTGTTTCATGCTGACTTTGAAGCGATGCAACATCTGTAACACAACAAACAGTCGATATGCTTCAATTAGTGAACCATTAGTGATACTAAGCCTGAAATGAATCAAAGATAGGTGCTCAAAAGAAAATATAATTTAACTATGATAACATTATGCAATCTGTGCATTTTTTCCATATAGTAAATATTTCCGTGAGCAATGGTCTCAAATGAATCCTCCTGTAGGAAGAAAAAAAAAAAATCACAGATGAGATCTCTTTAATTTCTTAATTGGTACTCCTAGACAGCAATAAGACTGAATGAAAAGCAAATGGAGACTCTTGCTTAAGTCTAATGCTTCTCAGATATTTCTCCTGAAAAAAAAAACACACTTTTTTCCAAATTCAATTCAGTTTATTTGTATAGCACTGTTTAAAATACACATTGTTCCAAAGCAGCTTTTCAGAAAAAAGACCCCCGACCTCTCTTGAGCAAAGAAAGAGCAAATCTTTCAGATAAAGAAATCTTCTGGTCTGACTTTAACGCTACAGCAACCATAAACTAACCAACCATTATCTAACCAACAAAGTTCCTCCAGCACTACTAGTGAGTCTTCAAGCAATCGCCTAACTTTTAATATGACCGTGAAATATTACCAGGGTCATTGTAAGGATGGTGATTAAACGACAGTTTAATCTTCTGCGGTTACGGGCGGTGGGGGCAGAGGGTTATATTTGCATTAGCAGTCTCTCTGAAACTTTTCTAAATTAGCTGTAGTAGAATCTCAGCTAATGTGATCTAATTTAGTTTTCTCTGCTCTGCAGTGAATGTCAAACATGTGCGACCTCCTCCGTTATTTATCCAGACAGCGGCTGTGAATCACGCCGGACTTGTCGCATTAGGTCGGCGGTTGTGCGTGAATTTGATGAGTCTTGGGTATAGACTGATAACTAGGTTTTTACATTTTCTGACGAAAATGTGAATGTATCTTGCAGGGGCGGGTTTACGATTTCTGAGGCCCCAAGCAACCGACCAATCCGGGGCCCCATTTTGAAAATGTTTGCTTCAAAAATTACATAAAATTGATTTTAAATCATAATTTTAAATTCATCCTATCAGCCATTGTAGCCAAGTACATTCAAAATGTTTTCCAGTTTTTAAACAGGTAAAAAAGCAATATTTACCTACATATATTTTTACAAAACACTTTTTTTAGTTTTATTTATTTATTAGTTTTGTGAACAGGATGTGCAAAAACCTACTACTTCACCCAGAAACATTTTGGAATTTAGTTGGTATTTATTAATATTATAACCCATCAATTGCAGTATTTATTGTTGTCCAGTTTGTCATTATAACATGATACAGTATTATTATTATTATTACTTTGAGGATTTATACATTAGTATTATACTCCTGTCTTATTTACTTTACTTTCTCCTGGATCTTATATTCTGACGCTGCAGTGTATTGTTCACCATGTTGCAAAATGCTGTATTTTTTGTTAGCATCGTAGGCAAGATTCATAACAGTAACAGTAAACACACAAGCACGGCGGCCCCTCAGTACACTAGAGAAGGGGAAAAAACATTGTCGTTGATCAAGCGCTGAAACTTTGCTTGGTGCAGAACAATCTGGAATGATGTTAAACATTGTAACAGTCACCTCTTTGCAACCTGAACGTTAAATCTTTGTGACACATGCACTAAAAACAGTCTAGACGCAGCGCAATGAATGAAACAGAACGCAAGTGTCTCGGCATGCATTTTTGAAACCTGAAGTCCTTATTAACTTCAAACAGTGCCTGAAAATGTGCCGATCACTGCGTGAGATACCGAAGAAACAGCAAGACGCGGTGCAGCATTCAAGGACGTTTGTCCAGCGCGTTTACATAGGAAAACAATGAAAAAACAGAGCAGACGCACACAAAAACACGTTTGGTGTGAACGGCCCCTAACTCATCCGTTTGCATGTATCTGAGCGTGTGAGTGAAACAAGTTCGGAAACAAGTTATTTTCATAAATTACAAACCCAAAGTCCTACTGACCTGAACCCGGCAGCTTCTAACGTGAACCGCTCTGAGAGCGCTGACAATGGCATGCTTGCACATGTACCCAGAACAACATGTCACTTCAAGCGGTTTTTGCTGAGCTTTCCTACCGGGGTGGGGGCCCTCTCGACTTCCGGGGCCCCACGCAATTGCATGGTTTCCGTGGTGGTTAAAACCGCTACTGGTTGCTCGGCCATGCAAAACTCGCAACTTTAATGATGTAATGTTATGGTTAGTTTCCAGGATGTTGTTACAACATGAGGGTGAGTAACTTTTAGTTTAGTTTAGGTGAACTATTTTGTTAATAATTTGGGTTAGAGGTTTGTGAAAATACAGACTGATCTCACTTTAAATTCGGCAACGGTAGGTAGAAAGTTTTGCTGCTGAATTCGGTCTGTGCTTACTGAAATTAGAAGCACTGCCCCCAGTGGCCGAAGCTGGAAATGCTGTTAAATGTATGGGCACGTGTGAGCTCCAGTTTCAAGGTGAAAAGTCCACAGAGTAGCACCAAAAGAGAGCTGTATTTTTAGATGTAAATGCCATAATACTGCCAACGAGACTGTATATTTTATTAAAAGAATATTCAGGATGTTTAATAAGTTAAGCGCAATTGACAACATTTGTGACATAATATTGATTACCATAAAAAAATGATTTTGACTCGTCCCTTTTCTTAAAAAAAAAAAAAAAACGTTACAGTGACAGTGAGGCACTTGACATTACATCGTCATGGCAAAGAAGTTGTATATAACTTTACACAGAAAAGGTTAGTAAGTGATTTTATCACACTAGAACCATATTAACACGTATAGTGTCTATACTTTTGAAACAGTATTTTAACATTTACCAATTGGCCCAATTCACTTCCATTGTAAGTGCCTCGCTGTAACCCAGAGTTTTGCTTTTTTTAAAGAAAGAGGTATGTGAAAAAATTAATTTTTGTGGTAATCAACATTATGCCACAAATGCTGTCGATTGAGCTCAACCCTCCTGTTATGTTTGGGTCATTTTTGACCCGTTTAAGAGTGAAAAATAGATATTTTTTTGGTCAAAAAATAGTAAACAAATTAACAAAATTAATAAGTAAAAAAAAAAACGTATTTAGGTTTTTATAATATTTGTTTATATTTGTGGAATGTCAAAATTTTTGCCTACACCTATTATGTTTGGGTCAAATCTGACCCGGGGGTAAATACTGCTGGTTTTCAATGCAGCTGTGAAGCTTCTCTTGAGTCAAGAGTGTCACAAGATCTCTCTCTCTCTATCCCTCTCTATCCCTCTCTCTCTCTCTCTCTCTCTCTCTCTCTCTTAAAGAGATAATAAACATTATTTTTACTTTTAATTTATCAAATTCAGCAAAGATTTAACCTAAAAAAGACATGTGAATCAAAATATGAAGTACTTTCACTGGGAGGCACTAGACATCTAATACATTGCATGCAACAGGGTTTCAGCAAAATATTTATCATGCTGATGATGAAGAGTTTTTAGAAAATCATTTAAGAAATATGATACTGACCTGCACATACTGCCAAAACTGTGCGTAGTGCATAGTGCGCACACACACACACACACACACACACACACACACACACGGCTATTCTTATAGGACTCTCCATAGACATAATGATTTTTATACTGTACGAACTATAGATTCTATCCCCTAACCCTAACACTACCCCTAAACCTAACCCTCACAAAAAACTTTCTGCATTTTTACATTTAAAAAAAAAAAAAAAAAAAACATAGTTTTTTAAGTGATTTGAATTATGGGGACACTAGAAATGTCCTCATAAACCACATTTATAGCATAATACCCTTGTAATTACCAGTTTGTAACCTAAACAAATTTCCTTGTAAACCACTTAAACCGCCCATAGACACACACACACACACACACACACTTAGTTATGTATAGTTGTCCAACTGCACCATGTTGATTTGACAATGCTGACAATGTATCTGCTGTACAATAATATATGTTCTTTTTTTTTTTTTTTTGCAATATTCCTATGCTTGTAATGTTGCTGAATATAAACCATCATTTTTTTTTCTTTCAGACTAACTAAATTTGTAAGTAATATGAGTATCAGCTTATTTTAAGTACTGTAAATTTTATTTTTATTAGATTTACTGTATATGTATTGTACATGTGTAGTACCACAACTCACAAATAGGTGGCACTGTTTCCAGTTAAAATGCTACTATAGAAGACTTTATTCAGTGAGAAAACATGTAGGTAATCCTATGCCAATTTTCAAGTTCATAATTTATAGAAAAGTGTGCTGTAAA
The DNA here is from genome assembly GCF_019703515.2 of Myxocyprinus asiaticus. Lineage (NCBI taxonomy): Eukaryota > Metazoa > Chordata > Actinopteri > Cypriniformes > Catostomidae > Myxocyprinus > Myxocyprinus asiaticus. Next base: position 33,961,704 of record NC_059386.1, on the reverse strand, counting down.
TTTACTGAAAATCAATTGAAATCAATACAGGTCATTTTTGACCCGAACGTCATAGGTGTCATTATTTTTTAAACATAACAGAAGGGTTCACTTGTATTTAACCCAGAAAATTCCTTTAACTCTACAGCCTAACTCAAGCCCCAAACCTAAACCTAACCGTCAGTGGAGTAAAATGTTTATTTTAGAGCGAAAATGCAACCTCCAAATTGAACATATGACCAGAACTCATGTCTCGGGGGTTGCGCTAGAGGGAAATGGGTTTACACTTGCAATGATACATAAAAAGTCTGATGTTGCATAGCGCTTGTCAGTAATTTGGCGGAATGGAGTTGATTTCAGGGTACAGGAACTTTCGGAAGCAACATGTCCATTTCGCGTATGAGTATGAGCAATAGTTATAGTGATATTCACCTTAGTAAACACCATTAATGAGGAGGTGTGTGCATGTGACAATTTTTTTGAATTTTAACCAAATCTATTTCTCTCTTAATCACTCATTTAAATAGAACACTGAGTAATTAGGTGTTATGATGTATTTTACCTATTATAAAGTGGCTTATAGCTTATAGCTTTCACATGATCTTGATCAACCGACAGTTTGCTGGTATATTTGTATAATATATGAATGCAGCATGTTGGCAGAGAGAGAGAGAGAGATAGAGATGCTGTGGTGATCTCATGCATTATTCATTAGGGCTCGTCTCAGATGGTGGAAGGATCCATAGTGAGGTGGATTTGCGAATTATTATGATTCCGGTTAGCCAGCAGCAATAAGACCTTTAACTCCGGCGAGCTTAAGGCCTGTCATCCCCCATTGACTTTAATTATCATTTCTATTCCTTCAGCTTTCTGCTGCTCTGTGCTTTTCAATCACACACACCTGTTCGCCCCCTCTGACTTTCTCTAGATGGGACACGTGGCCCCTGATAGCCCCATAAAGTCATTAATGGCCCCTGTAACTCACGTTTGAAAATGATGCTGAATCACGGTAACATGAGGAAACTGTGTGATTAGGAATCATTTGCCCTTTTCTGGATGCAGTTTTTCCTGATATGATTAGTGCAACGCAAAGGCACATTTCATGCTATTCATGAGCAGACACTTTGGTGTGAGTGTGTGTGTAGACAGGAAACATTCATGCTGACTAGTTTAAAATCAGTTCCGGCTTGTGTTATTGTATGCTGGTTATCCTGTCACTATTCATGATAACAATGAAGACAGAAAAAAGTAATTTCATCAAAGTCTAAAGGTTGATTTTAAGGTAATTTGATTTGATTTATTTTGAGACAAAATACTTATTTGTCATTTTCAGTTTTGTTGAAGTTGATTGAATCAAAAGTTGTTCAATACCTGTCCAATAGGTGAAAAGATAGCATTTAAGTTTAAAAAAAAACCCTCATTGGTGAGAATAGATTTGATATGAAGAATGTTCAAAGTGGCTCACACTAACTGATCCAATCACAATGCAGAGTCATTAGTTTACTTCAGATGTTATGAAATTAACAGGATATGC